>NW_027639552.1:40000-50000 GCF_949606895.1 Notothenia rossii
TAATGAACCTCTCTGTCTCTGTCCTTCAAGCTTTAATTACTCTGTCTACTTCACCTTTACACACTTATGACTCAGTCATGATGCTAAGCTAGGGCATGAGCCGACACGTCTCTAGCGCGCGTGCCTCTCCTTGGATCCCTGTATAACCATGAAGTCGTCGGGCGACATGGGGGGATCCGGTGGTCCTTACAAAAACCTAACCCTAGCCAGAACCTGGAGATACGGGGGACGTGCTCCGAAACTAAGTATGATTGGCTGAGTCGCTCGTTTTCTTTCCCACCACATATCAATTGCTTTTCATTAGATTTAGTGATTAGTGGTCTACTGTCATGAAGCCCCCTCTTTTAAATACTCCTGAACAACTGAGATTGTCATTCATAGCTAGTGTAGTAAGAACAATGGTAGAAAATCCACCTAGCTGACACATCTCAGATTGGGAAGGACTGCTAATAGGATAATAACAAAATAATCCAACATTTTTACTTTCAAAATCTAATTAATTAATGACTCCACTTATGAGTCTCAGGCCGGGGTCAGTTATGCTGCCGCGAAGAGTTCGTCTCTGTTGTCTGAGGGCATCTTTCAGAACATTCCCATACAATGAAATATATCATTGAAGAGCTAGGGTGAACCACCAGGGTAACCTAGCTCACTTACCGAAGGATGGGAATGATTTCTGACCAAATAGGACAAAATAATAAGGCACAGTATTATCTTTAGATTATACCTTAATTACTTATGAGTGTACCTTTTTAACTTTGCCCTTAGTCGGACCGCGAAACTTTGTGGTTAGACTGAGAGTAGAAGAGGTCAACTGACCAATTCTACTGAGTGAAGGCGTTTAAACATCCGCTTATATTCACTCTTAAAATAGGAAAGGGGTTGAGAACACAATAGAAATGATATCTGGATTTAATTTAATATATACCACTCTAACCTTACTCTTAAATAGATAAATACATTTTGGGTACAATGAGTTTAAAAATAAAATATTATAGATATATAAAAAAAATATTTTTAATATAAGTCTATGAACGGATTTATAATGATTTTTTATTATAATACACTGTATATTATAGTTGACTTGCAGTTCATGGAGTAACCACTATGAGTGCTAAGGGTCATGTTACCTTCAATTCCACCGGATCTAACGTCACTTCCGGTTGGCGGCAATATTATTGCCTTGCAGTTCATGGAGTAACCACTATGAGTGCTAAGGGTCATGTTACCTTTAATTCCGCCGGATCTAACGTCACTTCCGATTGGCGGCATTACCACTTCCGGGCTAGCGATTACATGTGGCGGCGGCTGAGAGAGCATGTGTATTAAGATTCTACTAAAATCCTCTGACATCCACATGAAATACTGGTCTTTCAACGTCGAGAGTGAGTACGTGTGATTATTAACATGTTAGAGACCAGATATCAGGGTCCATTTGTGTAAAAATAAATTTTAAATACTTACATAAATAAATAATTTCAATATACACTTCACAAGATGGCTGACTCTAATCATCTTTACTAATTCTCTCTGGAAATGAGAACCATTCGATTTTCAATTAGATTTAAAGTTTAACACGATTGGGCTGTGAGTGTGTGGGTGTGTTTGTGTATATTTGAGCTTTTTCAATTAGATTTAAAGTTGAATTCAGGCCTCTCAGGTGGATAAAAGGAGGGTGGATTTATCTTTGATTAGACAGCACCCCATGGCTGTTCATAATTGATTTAATCCGGTTTCCTCCATTTTCGACAGGTCCTGTTTTGGCTATTTGTGTCTGTGTGTCCCTCTGTGTTAGCTATTTCAATTAGATTTAAAGTTAAGTTCAGGCCTCTCAGGTGGATAAAGGGAGGTGGATTTGCCTTTGATTAGACAGCACCCCATGGCTGTTCATAATTGATTTAATCCGGTTTCCCCCATTGTTGACAGGTCCTGTTTTAACTATTGGTGTCTGTGTGTCTCTCTCTCTCTCTCTCTCTCTCTCTCGCTCTATGTGTACCCACCTCAAAGCTCACTGACCTGACCTACCTACCTGTCCTTTTCCCCAAGTTGGGACCGTTTAGAAAATAACACAACACCGGGGACTTGATCATCCCCGGCTGGGGCCACCCTAGTTTGAGAGTGTCTGGTGATAATGGCCGAAACACTCGATGATCTCTGGGTCCATCACTGAGGATGTGTTCAAAACAAGTATAAAGGACTAGTTTGTTCCCCAAAAAACCTCTTTTTTTTGAGAACAAACAACTACTGACTATCTGTCACCATAACCTCTTCTCCCAAGTGAAAAAGAGGTGCACTTGCACTACCAGCTGCCGCCACTAGATGGAGACAGGAGACCACAAATGGAGGACTGGCGGACAGGAGAGGTATATGCACCACTCTGACCTTTTGCCTAATCCTAAATTACTTCTCCATAAAAGGTTATTTTACTCTCAACTCCAACCATTAAAATTTACTTAAGGTACACTCTTACCCTTAGTCCCAGCTCTAAACTTAACCAGTCGGGCCTATATGCCTAATCCTAAAAACAATATTATTCATAGACTATCTTCCCCTCAGTTTGACCACTAATCCCAACCACTCGGGCTCTTTGCCTAAACCTAAACCACATTCTCTCTCCACTTTTTCATTCTGCTCTTCCAACCCCCTCTGGTCCGAGCCCCTTTGAGGATGACGAAAGGATTACGGGCCATAAAGAAACCTTTCTTTCCGCTCCCTTTTTGGTCGAGCCTTTCTGGGGATGACGAAAGGAACGGGGGTTATAAACAGATTCGGCCAAAGCGGCAAGGGGAGACTTCGGCGGTAACCACTAATGAACCTCTCTGTCTCTGTCCTTCAAGCTTTAATTACTCTGTCTACTTCACCTTTACACACTTATGACTCAGTCATGATGCTAAGCTAGGGCATGAGCCGACACGTCTCTAGCGCGCGTGCCTCTCCTTGGATCCCTGTATAACCATGAAGTCGTCGGGCGACATGGGGGGATCCGGTGGTCCTTACAAAAACCTAACCCTAGCCAGAACCTGGAGATACGGGGGACGTGCTCCGAAACTAAGTATGATTGGCTGAGTCGCTCGTTTTCTTTCCCACCACATATCAATTGCTTTTCATTAGATTTAGTGATTAGTGGTCTACTGTCATGAAGCCCCCTCTTTTAAATACTCCTGAACAACTGAGATTGTCATTCATAGCTAGTGTAGTAAGAACAATGGTAGAAAATCCACCTAGCTGACACATCTCAGATTGGGAAGGACTGCTAATAGGATAATAACAAAATAATCCAACATTTTTACTTTCAAAATCTAATTAATTAATGACTCCACTTATGAGTCTCAGGCCGGGGTCAGTTATGCTGCCGCGAAGAGTTCGTCTCTGTTGTCTGAGGGCATCTTTCAGAACATTCCCATACAATGAAATATATCATTGAAGAGCTAGGGTGAACCACCAGGGTAACCTAGCTCACTTACCGAAGGATGGGAATGATTTCTGACCAAATAGGACAAAATAATAAGGCACAGTATTATCTTTAGATTATACCTTAATTACTTATGAGTGTACCTTTTTAACTTTGCCCTTAGTCGGACCGCGAAACTTTGTGGTTAGACTGAGAGTAGAAGAGGTCAACTGACCAATTCTACTGAGTGAAGGCGTTTAAACATCCGCTTATATTCACTCTTAAAATAGGAAAGGGGTTGAGAACACAATAGAAATGATATCTGGATTTAATTTAATATATACCACTCTAACCTTACTCTTAAATAGATAAATACATTTTGGGTACAATGAGTTTAAAAATAAAATATTATAGATATATAAAAAAAATATTTTTAATATAAGTCTATGAACGGATTTATAATGATTTTTTATTATAATACACTGTATATTATAGTTGACTTGCAGTTCATGGAGTAACCACTATGAGTGCTAAGGGTCATGTTACCTTCAATTCCACCGGATCTAACGTCACTTCCGGTTGGCGGCAATATTATTGCCTTGCAGTTCATGGAGTAACCACTATGAGTGCTAAGGGTCATGTTACCTTTAATTCCGCCGGATCTAACGTCACTTCCGATTGGCGGCATTACCACTTCCGGGCTAGCGATTACATGTGGCGGCGGCTGAGAGAGCATGTGTATTAAGATTCTACTAAAATCCTCTGACATCCACATGAAATACTGGTCTTTCAACGTCGAGAGTGAGTACGTGTGATTATTAACATGTTAGAGACCAGATATCAGGGTCCATTTGTGTAAAAATAAATTTTAAATACTTACATAAATAAATAATTTCAATATACACTTCACAAGATGGCTGACTCTAATCATCTTTACTAATTCTCTCTGGAAATGAGAACCATTCGATTTTCAATTAGATTTAAAGTTTAACACGATTGGGCTGTGAGTGTGTGGGTGTGTTTGTGTATATTTGAGCTTTTTCAATTAGATTTAAAGTTGAATTCAGGCCTCTCAGGTGGATAAAAGGAGGGTGGATTTATCTTTGATTAGACAGCACCCCATGGCTGTTCATAATTGATTTAATCCGGTTTCCTCCATTTTCGACAGGTCCTGTTTTGGCTATTTGTGTCTGTGTGTCCCTCTGTGTTAGCTATTTCAATTAGATTTAAAGTTAAGTTCAGGCCTCTCAGGTGGATAAAGGGAGGTGGATTTGCCTTTGATTAGACAGCACCCCATGGCTGTTCATAATTGATTTAATCCGGTTTCCCCCATTGTTGACAGGTCCTGTTTTAACTATTGGTGTCTGTGTGTCTCTCTCTCTCTCTCTCTCTCTCTCTCGCTCTATGTGTACCCACCTCAAAGCTCACTGACCTGACCTACCTACCTGTCCTTTTCCCCAAGTTGGGACCGTTTAGAAAATAACACAACACCGGGGACTTGATCATCCCCGGCTGGGGCCACCCTAGTTTGAGAGTGTCTGGTGATAATGGCCGAAACACTCGATGATCTCTGGGTCCATCACTGAGGATGTGTTCAAAACAAGTATAAAGGACTAGTTTGTTCCCCAAAAAACCTCTTTTTTTTGAGAACAAACAACTACTGACTATCTGTCACCATAACCTCTTCTCCCAAGTGAAAAAGAGGTGCACTTGCACTACCAGCTGCCGCCACTAGATGGAGACAGGAGACCACAAATGGAGGACTGGCGGACAGGAGAGGTATATGCACCACTCTGACCTTTTGCCTAATCCTAAATTACTTCTCCATAAAAGGTTATTTTACTCTCAACTCCAACCATTAAAATTTACTTAAGGTACACTCTTACCCTTAGTCCCAGCTCTAAACTTAACCAGTCGGGCCTATATGCCTAATCCTAAAAACAATATTATTCATAGACTATCTTCCCCTCAGTTTGACCACTAATCCCAACCACTCGGGCTCTTTGCCTAAACCTAAACCACATTCTCTCTCCACTTTTTCATTCTGCTCTTCCAACCCCCTCTGGTCCGAGCCCCTTTGAGGATGACGAAAGGATTACGGGCCATAAAGAAACCTTTCTTTCCGCTCCCTTTTTGGTCGAGCCTTTCTGGGGATGACG
Organism: Notothenia rossii; assembly: GCF_949606895.1. Taxonomy (NCBI): domain Eukaryota; kingdom Metazoa; phylum Chordata; class Actinopteri; order Perciformes; family Nototheniidae; genus Notothenia; species Notothenia rossii. Next base: position 45,551 of record NW_027639552.1, read on the forward strand.
AAAGGAACGGGGGTTATAAACAGATTCGGCCAAAGCGGCAAGGGGAGACTTCGGCGGTAACCACTAATGAACCTCTCTGTCTCTGTCCTTCAAGCTTTAATTACTCTGTCTACTTCACCTTTACACACTTATGACTCAGTCATGATGCTAAGCTAGGGCATGAGCCGACACGTCTCTAGCGCGCGTGCCTCTCCTTGGATCCCTGTATAACCATGAAGTCGTCGGGCGACATGGGGGGATCCGGTGGTCCTTACAAAAACCTAACCCTAGCCAGAACCTGGAGATACGGGGGACGTGCTCCGAAACTAAGTATGATTGGCTGAGTCGCTCGTTTTCTTTCCCACCACATATCAATTGCTTTTCATTAGATTTAGTGATTAGTGGTCTACTGTCATGAAGCCCCCTCTTTTAAATACTCCTGAACAACTGAGATTGTCATTCATAGCTAGTGTAGTAAGAACAATGGTAGAAAATCCACCTAGCTGACACATCTCAGATTGGGAAGGACTGCTAATAGGATAATAACAAAATAATCCAACATTTTTACTTTCAAAATCTAATTAATTAATGACTCCACTTATGAGTCTCAGGCCGGGGTCAGTTATGCTGCCGCGAAGAGTTCGTCTCTGTTGTCTGAGGGCATCTTTCAGAACATTCCCATACAATGAAATATATCATTGAAGAGCTAGGGTGAACCACCAGGGTAACCTAGCTCACTTACCGAAGGATGGGAATGATTTCTGACCAAATAGGACAAAATAATAAGGCACAGTATTATCTTTAGATTATACCTTAATTACTTATGAGTGTACCTTTTTAACTTTGCCCTTAGTCGGACCGCGAAACTTTGTGGTTAGACTGAGAGTAGAAGAGGTCAACTGACCAATTCTACTGAGTGAAGGCGTTTAAACATCCGCTTATATTCACTCTTAAAATAGGAAAGGGGTTGAGAACACAATAGAAATGATATCTGGATTTAATTTAATATATACCACTCTAACCTTACTCTTAAATAGATAAATACATTTTGGGTACAATGAGTTTAAAAATAAAATATTATAGATATATAAAAAAAATATTTTTAATATAAGTCTATGAACGGATTTATAATGATTTTTTATTATAATACACTGTATATTATAGTTGACTTGCAGTTCATGGAGTAACCACTATGAGTGCTAAGGGTCATGTTACCTTCAATTCCACCGGATCTAACGTCACTTCCGGTTGGCGGCAATATTATTGCCTTGCAGTTCATGGAGTAACCACTATGAGTGCTAAGGGTCATGTTACCTTTAATTCCGCCGGATCTAACGTCACTTCCGATTGGCGGCATTACCACTTCCGGGCTAGCGATTACATGTGGCGGCGGCTGAGAGAGCATGTGTATTAAGATTCTACTAAAATCCTCTGACATCCACATGAAATACTGGTCTTTCAACGTCGAGAGTGAGTACGTGTGATTATTAACATGTTAGAGACCAGATATCAGGGTCCATTTGTGTAAAAATAAATTTTAAATACTTACATAAATAAATAATTTCAATATACACTTCACAAGATGGCTGACTCTAATCATCTTTACTAATTCTCTCTGGAAATGAGAACCATTCGATTTTCAATTAGATTTAAAGTTTAACACGATTGGGCTGTGAGTGTGTGGGTGTGTTTGTGTATATTTGAGCTTTTTCAATTAGATTTAAAGTTGAATTCAGGCCTCTCAGGTGGATAAAAGGAGGGTGGATTTATCTTTGATTAGACAGCACCCCATGGCTGTTCATAATTGATTTAATCCGGTTTCCTCCATTTTCGACAGGTCCTGTTTTGGCTATTTGTGTCTGTGTGTCCCTCTGTGTTAGCTATTTCAATTAGATTTAAAGTTAAGTTCAGGCCTCTCAGGTGGATAAAGGGAGGTGGATTTGCCTTTGATTAGACAGCACCCCATGGCTGTTCATAATTGATTTAATCCGGTTTCCCCCATTGTTGACAGGTCCTGTTTTAACTATTGGTGTCTGTGTGTCTCTCTCTCTCTCTCTCTCTCTCTCTCGCTCTATGTGTACCCACCTCAAAGCTCACTGACCTGACCTACCTACCTGTCCTTTTCCCCAAGTTGGGACCGTTTAGAAAATAACACAACACCGGGGACTTGATCATCCCCGGCTGGGGCCACCCTAGTTTGAGAGTGTCTGGTGATAATGGCCGAAACACTCGATGATCTCTGGGTCCATCACTGAGGATGTGTTCAAAACAAGTATAAAGGACTAGTTTGTTCCCCAAAAAACCTCTTTTTTTTGAGAACAAACAACTACTGACTATCTGTCACCATAACCTCTTCTCCCAAGTGAAAAAGAGGTGCACTTGCACTACCAGCTGCCGCCACTAGATGGAGACAGGAGACCACAAATGGAGGACTGGCGGACAGGAGAGGTATATGCACCACTCTGACCTTTTGCCTAATCCTAAATTACTTCTCCATAAAAGGTTATTTTACTCTCAACTCCAACCATTAAAATTTACTTAAGGTACACTCTTACCCTTAGTCCCAGCTCTAAACTTAACCAGTCGGGCCTATATGCCTAATCCTAAAAACAATATTATTCATAGACTATCTTCCCCTCAGTTTGACCACTAATCCCAACCACTCGGGCTCTTTGCCTAAACCTAAACCACATTCTCTCTCCACTTTTTCATTCTGCTCTTCCAACCCCCTCTGGTCCGAGCCCCTTTGAGGATGACGAAAGGATTACGGGCCATAAAGAAACCTTTCTTTCCGCTCCCTTTTTGGTCGAGCCTTTCTGGGGATGACGAAAGGAACGGGGGTTATAAACAGATTCGGCCAAAGCGGCAAGGGGAGACTTCGGCGGTAACCACTAATGAACCTCTCTGTCTCTGTCCTTCAAGCTTTAATTACTCTGTCTACTTCACCTTTACACACTTATGACTCAGTCATGATGCTAAGCTAGGGCATGAGCCGACACGTCTCTAGCGCGCGTGCCTCTCCTTGGATCCCTGTATAACCATGAAGTCGTCGGGCGACATGGGGGGATCCGGTGGTCCTTACAAAAACCTAACCCTAGCCAGAACCTGGAGATACGGGGGACGTGCTCCGAAACTAAGTATGATTGGCTGAGTCGCTCGTTTTCTTTCCCACCACATATCAATTGCTTTTCATTAGATTTAGTGATTAGTGGTCTACTGTCATGAAGCCCCCTCTTTTAAATACTCCTGAACAACTGAGATTGTCATTCATAGCTAGTGTAGTAAGAACAATGGTAGAAAATCCACCTAGCTGACACATCTCAGATTGGGAAGGACTGCTAATAGGATAATAACAAAATAATCCAACATTTTTACTTTCAAAATCTAATTAATTAATGACTCCACTTATGAGTCTCAGGCCGGGGTCAGTTATGCTGCCGCGAAGAGTTCGTCTCTGTTGTCTGAGGGCATCTTTCAGAACATTCCCATACAATGAAATATATCATTGAAGAGCTAGGGTGAACCACCAGGGTAACCTAGCTCACTTACCGAAGGATGGGAATGATTTCTGACCAAATAGGACAAAATAATAAGGCACAGTATTATCTTTAGATTATACCTTAATTACTTATGAGTGTACCTTTTTAACTTTGCCCTTAGTCGGACCGCGAAACTTTGTGGTTAGACTGAGAGTAGAAGAGGTCAACTGACCAATTCTACTGAGTGAAGGCGTTTAAACATCCGCTTATATTCACTCTTAAAATAGGAAAGGGGTTGAGAACACAATAGAAATGATATCTGGATTTAATTTAATATATACCACTCTAACCTTACTCTTAAATAGATAAATACATTTTGGGTACAATGAGTTTAAAAATAAAATATTATAGATATATAAAAAAAATATTTTTAATATAAGTCTATGAACGGATTTATAATGATTTTTTATTATAATACACTGTATATTATAGTTGACTTGCAGTTCATGGAGTAACCACTATGAGTGCTAAGGGTCATGTTACCTTCAATTCCACCGGATCTAACGTCACTTCCGGTTGGCGGCAATATTATTGCCTTGCAGTTCATGGAGTAACCACTATGAGTGCTAAGGGTCATGTTACCTTTAATTCCGCCGGATCTAACGTCACTTCCGATTGGCGGCATTACCACTTCCGGGCTAGCGATTACATGTGGCGGCGGCTGAGAGAGCATGTGTATTAAGATTCTACTAAAATCCTCTGACATCCACATGAAATACTGGTCTTTCAACGTCGAGAGTGAGTACGTGTGATTATTAACATGTTAGAGACCAGATATCAGGGTCCATTTGTGTAAAAATAAATTTTAAATACTTACATAAATAAATAATTTCAATATACACTTCACAAGATGGCTGACTCTAATCATCTTTACTAATTCTCTCTGGAAATGAGAACCATTCGATTTTCAATTAGATTTAAAGTTTAACACG
>NW_027639551.1:0-2500 GCF_949606895.1 Notothenia rossii
ACACACACATCAGAAACACACACACATCAGAAACACACACACCCATCAGAAACACACCCATCAGAAACACACACACATCAGAAACACACACTGATTTGCATATCAATTTGATTCTGCTAAAGTTTGTACAGTATCATAATTCTCTTGATTCATTTCATTGTTATTGTTTTACACGTTCGAAAATAAATCAAATAGAATCAAAATAACTCTTTGGAACTTTTTGTATGTATTAAAAAGAACAAATTAGAACACGTTCCTTGACAGTGAGTCTCTCACAACATGGTACAGATACAATATCATACTCTTATACACTCAAATATATATAGTATAATCAAAAAGTACAAAAGTAATTCATCAACAAAGCATAAGAAATATAAAAAATATGGAGAATCCATTTAGAGGTTTATAATATATTCACTTTGCCAAATACCTTCCAACGGGACCATTTCTCTAAAAACACAAGGTTCGTTATTCGTCATACGAACATAGCTAGAGTAATCTTTCACGGCGCAGAGTAATACTCTTCCATCTTGAGTTGGAGTTTCGCTGTTACATTTGAGAACCTTCAGTCTTTGTGTCCTTTGGTCCAAAGTAGGGGTTTGGGCAGTTTGTAGTAATCATTAATATAATATGAACACCAGAACTCTGAGCATCTTGTGTTTTCCAGTTCCCCTTGAAGATACATTCCCTAAAATCAACCCCTATGGTTCACATAATACGTTTCACTCTTCAACCTCCCTTAACATATGACAAAGTAATGATAGTTTAGGGCAATCCCCAAAGATGTGTGAGAAGTCTCCGATTGATCCTCAACAGAGAACTCGTTTGTGTTTTACCAGAGTTTGTTAATCCGAGGCCTTTCCCCGACCTCTCAGCACCTTCAGAAACACACAGAGGCTCCTTCTGAGGCTCCTTCTGAGGCTCCTTCTGAGGCTCCTTCTGAGGCTCCTTCTGAGGCTCCTGGTGCGAACACAAACACTTCTAATGAGCCTCAGACCCAGAGTCTAGAGGTCAGAGTTGGTGTGATTCGTGTGGGACGGTAAGGACAGAGAGAGTTCATTTAGTTTCTGCACTCTTTTCAACGCCTCCTGAAGAAGTGATGCAACGCTGCGTTGGTTGGCTCACAGAAGAAGGAACAGATGAATTATGAAGCAGACGACCTGCAGGTGAAGAAAGACTCACCTCCTCTCAAACTAACACCACTAATTAAAGAGAGCTCTCAGAAGGATCCTCAAAACTTCTGTTCCTTAGAAACAACACGAGCAGAGCGGTTATTCATTCCTCAGGAGCTATGGGAACGTGAGCTTAGCATCCACCTCTTCAAACTGCACACAAATAGAAGCTGTTGCTAGAAGATAGACAGTAACGGTGTGTCATCGCTGCAGAGTGACCGTCACTGATCCCATACGACCGGATTGACCCGAACATAAGACGACCCACTTTTTCAAGACTCATTTTTAGAAAAATACATTTTTTAAGGCGGTCTTTTTGGGCTCTTCTAACGTTACTCTCAGTAACACCACATGTCTTTGCTGCTCGGCAGTTGTTTGGTGACTTCGTTGATCACCGTTATGTTCAAATTGGCTAACTTCTCCTCTCTTGTTTATTAACTGTTGATCCACTTTGTAGGAGTTGTTCTCTGTGTCTCTCCATCTCTCTCCCTCCTGTTGTGCTGTTACCTTAAGGCGGTGTCTCTCTGGGGGAACACTCCTTTGGAGTCTAGACCCCGAATATAAAGGCCTGACACAGCAAGCAGTCACCAGAGAACTCGCCGACTGTTGCGTCGGCGAGTTCTCCTGCGTCTTGGCCATGTGTCGCACTTGAACACACCGCAAAGACTTCAGCCGAGCACGTACGAACTGCGCATGCGTGAGTTGCCATAACTCTCCTTACCAGCAGACGGCGGTAGTGTGTATTCGTCATTAAAAAGAGGCAACAACCGGAAGACAGAGAAGAAGAACAGACTGCGTGATCTAAACAAACAACAAATAGGCTGTGCGTTCCATTTTCACTCTCGTCCATCGAAAACATGCCTCGTGCGGCTCTGGAGCTATCAGCCATTGGAGCGTTGCTTGTGGAAGACATTCTCAAGCAACCGTTTCGCTTCTCATGCACTGATTCAATTCAATTCAAAACCTTTATTTATTCAGGTGAAAACCCATTGAGATCATTGACCTCTTTTTCAATGGTGACCTGCTGCAGTAGGTTCAACATGAATACAAACATGATAGAAAAACAAAGAGGACATCTTATGGCATATTTACATTGACTACCGTTTGTATAGCTAGTAGCATTTACAGATACCAACAGTTTCCGATTGGATAGCATCTAACCTTGCTTTAAAAACATGTAATGGAACCAAACTGCTCAACTTCCATTCCTTTTGCAGACTGTTCCAAGTTAGCGGAGCTGCGCATCTAAAAGCTGTATTCCCTAAGACAGTCCTAGCAGTTGGCACATTTAATACAACCACAGCATTCGATCTCTGGCAGTAGCCACT
>NW_027639551.1:5000-15526 GCF_949606895.1 Notothenia rossii
GTGTGTGTGTGTGTGTGTGTTTGTGTGTGTGTGTGTGTGTGTGTGTGTGTGTGTGTGTGTGTGTGTGTGTGTGTGTGTGTGTGTGTGTGTGTGTGTGTGTGTGTGTGTGTGTGTGTGTGTGTGTGTGTGTTCATGTGCCCACGGGGAGACATGGATCAACCAGCGTGACACACATCCTCTGCAGCTTCCCTCCATCAGACTCCCGTCTCTCAGGGTGAGGAACACATACTGGAGCTCTGTGTGAATCCCATCATGCAGATCCCTTCATCTGATATACAGTAATAATAATAAAAATATATGATGTTCACTTTACTCCCAGAGTCACTTCCTGCCGAGGCTGCCTGCACCATTTCGTTTGTGCTGCAGAATGACGTTAATATTGGGCTTATCTTATACATGTTTTAGTGCATTTGCTTAAATCCTATGGACGTTCTTCAGTTTCCCAAACGTTGAATTAAGTTGTTGCAGAGTTTGCTTCACCTGACTGAGAAAGAGAGAGGGTGTGTGTGTGTGTGTGTGTGTGTGTGTGTGTGTGTGTGTGTGTGTGTGTGTGTGTGTGTGTGTGTGTGTGTATGGTTAGTGGCGTGTAGCTGGTCAATGTAGTGTGCAGAGCAGTGTGTGCCGCAGGGCTGGTGGGGGGCAGCTCTCCTCCTGATCACAGCTGGAGGTCCTGCTCTGCTCAGATACCACACACACACACACACACACACACACACACACACACACACACACACACACACACACACACACACACACACACACACACACACACACACACACACACACACACACACACACACAGACACACACACATCCTGCATCCTTACTATTCCTCTCAAATGAAGCTGTACTCTTGCTTTGTGTCTCCTCTTAGGAACTGGTCATCAGAATAAGAGTTTATCTAGAGATCAGTGAAGACCCGTTTGTATTTCTCACCTGAGAGTTCAGAGTTGTTTGCCTGTCCTTGTTTGTCTACCCTCTCTCATATTGTAAAGCGTCTTTGAGTCGTGAAAAGCGCTATATAAATAAAATGCATTATTATTATTATTATTACCTGTTTTTAGAAGCTACTGGCAGGTAAAGCGGAGCATACCAACACATGCTAACAAGTGTAATGTTTATTGGTCATGTATGTGTAAAGAGAGCTGGATCCAGTGTTGGAGGCGGGGCTAGCAGCTGATGATGTCACGGATCAGAGCGATAGTGTAGTACCGATGTTTGGCCACTATATAAATGTGACAGCCAATATAAGAGCCAGTGCTTCTCAATAGGCGCTTTCACACCAAGTACTTTGCCGTACTTAGTTCATCAGAACGCGTTCACACCGGAATAAGTCCCTGAGGGAGGATTAGGCAAATGAAGCCGCTGATGTCACTTCTTCTTCTTCTTCTGCTTTGGGTTTACTGGCGAGCCGCAAACCACTTCACGGCGTATACTGCCACCCGGAGTCCCCGGCCGGAAGTCCCCGGAGTTGGGGAAGGCTTCAGAGTAAATCGCTAGAACACCGACACTTCCTCATCTCCACCGCTCCCATGTTTTCTTTTGTGTTGCCATAAGTTAGTCTCTCTGCGTTTCTGCGCTGGGCTAATGCTAATAATGCTAATGCAAGGAAAATAAAATGGCGGTTTCACAAAACGTTTTTGGAGTTTTACGGGGCGTGGTCTGCAATCCGCCCAGCCAATCAGACATAGGAACCGGCTCTCTAGCAGGGACGGAAAAGGTTCTGAACTCATTTTAGTTCCGGATTTTTTTGGTGTGAACGCAGATTATCGGAACTATATCAGAACTATACTGGGAAAAGTACTCCGGTGTGAAAGCGCCTAATGCTTCCATCCCGTGACTCCTTACAGCACTATTCCTTCTTTCATGTAGACAAACAGGAAGTGATGGCACTTTATATAATGGATCCATGCAGATGAAGATGAGTGGTTAACCTTCCTCTCACTTTGTGACTGATATCTTAAATTCCCTTCCTCACCTCGGTAAAGTTTGAAACCAAGTGTGAGTAAATGAACCCCAGACGTTTATAAAAGCTTGTTGGTTCGTGCGTGTCAAACCTGTTGCATGCAGGTAGCAAAGAGTAGAAGAAGAGATGGTACAAACACTGCTAATAGAGAGTTTGTGAGGGTCAGGCCAAGCGAGTAAATGTTCTCTGATTCAGCTCGGCACAGATGGACCCCGGGACTGAGTGGTCAATTTTCCTGGTGAGGTAACCACTTCCATTAGTGTTCATCGAGGGAGCACTTTACTGACATCTGCTTTCTGCTGGCGGCCGCACGCTGAAAGGGAAAACGTTCCTGAAACGTTCTGAAACGCTCCTGAAACCTCCAGCCGCTCGTGGCTCCCTGGCTCCGGCAGAGTGCCTCCCGGAGCTCTAATTGATGGCTTTTGGGCCACATCGGGGTATTAGTGGTTAAAAGGCTTTCCTGCAGTCCTGCGCTGCGTTTGGGTTTACTCATGTTCTGTTTCTCTGCTGTAATGGCGTCCTCTTTAGAAAAACAATGCACATACAACAGGATAATGATCTCTGCAGCACCGTGATGTTCTGAAGCTTTCCTGCACATCTTAACGAGTCAGGAAACATTGAAGCTGCTTTCCGGCCACCAGGGGGCAGAGGAGCCCCAGAGCAAGCTGACGCAGAAACATCTGATATATTATTTAGTATCACATTTTATAAAGTATAATGCTAAAGAGCACTTGCATTGCACCATTGCAGCCAGATGAATGTCGCAGCTGACCTGGCTCTCTCTGCTGGAGCTGTTTCTGAAAGAAATATCTCTAAACTATAGAACATTGCTTTGTTTTTAATTACACAATTTACAAAATAGGCTACACATCCTCCCACCGTTCTGAAGACTTAGCAGCCAGGTATATATTGTACAGTTATTAACGGCACATATACATTGCACATCATTTGTAGGGTCTCTGCAGGGACTTGGCCCCGAGTCAGAACTACATTTTCTGAGGCAGCTTTTAGCTTTTATTTAACTGCAAGCCTGAAACAAAGTGCCTGAAACTCTGAGGACCCCCAGCCCTGGGTTCTTTCAATCAAGGTTACAAACCTTTCTTTTGAATGCAGCTATCCTGAGATGAGATCCTTTAACCTTATATTTGCACTTCTAGCTGCAGCCAGTATTTTATCGCTTCTATGAATTGTTTTTTCTTTTCTTTTGTTGTGTGTGTTTCTTTTGTTTTTAATGATTAGATGTTAAATGCCGATGTGAAGCACTTTGAATTGCCTCTGTGTCTTCAAATGTGCTTTACAAATGAACTAACCTTGAGTTTAAGCCCTTCTGACAGCTGTGGTATTTGGCGGGGGGCTCCTGGTGGCCCTGAACCCCCCTCCAAACCCCCCTGACCCCCCCCCCCCTCTCCGCCTGCTTGAAATGAAATCAGAGCAGCCATGATGGCAGTCTTCCTCTCTCCACCCACAGCTGATCAGATTAACTCGGCAGAAACTCAATTGGGAACTTTCTGCTGCCATCGGAGAGGAATTGATTTGGATTTATCCTAACTGGCCGAGCCACATGTCCTCGGGATGGTTTCTGGAGGAATAGAGATTTAACTAGAGAGACACTTTAATATTCCTCCAGGAGAACAGGAGGCGCTCCTTTCACAAAGCTCTCATATGGATGCAAAACACACCTTATATCCCCTGCCCTTAACATGCACTATATATGTGTAATAATAACATATTATAATAAAAAGGTAGTTTCATTATGGAAAATGTAGGTTTGGACCAGAATATATGAATATGTTTTTGCATAAAGCACGGTGCAAATAATCCCTGAGGAAAACAAACTGAAATGTTAAAAAGTGCGTCCTGATGTTAATGAAACACACACTCTACCTCTAACACACACTCTACCTCTAACACACACTCTACCTCTAACACACACTCTACCTCTAACACACACTCTACCTCTAACACACACACACACTCTAACACACACTCTACCTCTAACACACACTCTACCTCTAACACACACTCTACCTCTAACACACACTCTACCTCTAACACACACTCTACCTCTAACACACACTCTAACACACACTCTACCTCTAACACACACTCTACCTCTAACACACACTCTACCTCTAACACACACTCTCCCTCTAACACACACTCTACCTCTAACACACACTCTCCCTCTAACACACACTCTACCTCTAACACACACTCTACCTCTAACACACACTCTACCTCTAACACACACTCTACCTCTAACACACACTCTACCTCTAACACACACTCTACCTCTAACACACACGCTCCCTCTAACACACACTCTACCTCTAACACACACTCTACCTCTAACACACACTCTAACACAGGGGTACTCAAATACAAATTTTGTTTTCAATAAGACAAAGGTCCGTTTATTACGGTCATTCAAACTTTTAAACAATTACAACAAGATTCTTAACACGAGGTTGCAAAAACAAAAATAATCTGTATGCAGCAGTTTTCATTGTTATTGTGTCTGTGCTTGATCCCTCAGAGTCGCAGTGTAAGAGCTGCAGTTATGAATAAAGGCAGCTGCACCCTCTTTCATTCAGCATTCCCATTATTGCTTTATAAATGTCTAACCCCCTTCTGTGTCCACTGAGGTTCATCAGGCCCAACACATCCTCAACAAACTCCCCCTTTGCCTCATCATAAAAACTCACAACTGAGCAATGTCAGTGGTGTCAGTGGACTCATCCACAGCTAAGGAAATGCACTGTGCTTTTCTTATTCCATCACAAAGTTGATGAATCAAATCACCAGCCAGTGTTTATGTTCTTCTGGTTGCTGTGGAATCTGAGAGGGGGATTTGCTTGACCTGTTATTTCCTCTTTTAGTTTGCCTTCAAACATGGCCTCCATCACTTCAGTCATGCATTCTTTATACTTCAGTTATGATCCAGTGGAGAGTCCTTACCTGCTGGCCTAGTTCAATCAAAGTGGTTACTTTTTTTTGGCTGGGCAGTTTTGCACACCGTCTTATTTAACTTTCTCAGGACTTAAAACTTTTTTGGGGGCAGACCCCCACAAAGAAAAACATATATTTACACACGTAAGGTCATCATCTTAACAGTTTTGTTTGCTCATCCGTGAGCAGAGCATCAAGTTGACATGTCTATTACAGCTGAATGCGGCGATTACCATCTTGTTCAGCAAAACGCCTCACAAACTGATTAAGATCAACAGCTTTAGTGCGTTTTGATTCAATGCTGAGTACAGCCAACCTGACAGTCTCTTCTCTGTCATTGTAGACCGCACCTCATTCCTTCATTACTTTGGTCCGAATGCTTCTCGTTTTGCGCCGTACCGTTCAAATGAAATCGCCGCCAATCATATTTCCACGCTCGCGCCAGGGCCGGGGGAGGGGTTACAAGACGTACGTCTAGTGCTGCATTCACTTGCACTCGGACATTAGAGACTTTCTCTCATAAATGTCCGATGAGCCACAACTTTTCTTTCAAAAACAAAGCTGCCAACTGGGGTGGCAGCTGGGGTGGCAAGGCCTATTTTGAGGGTAGCAGTTGCCCCCCCATGCCACCCCAGTAGGTGAAACTAGGCTACTAGCTACAGTACAGATGCAACTAGATGAGCTGTTAATTCTCGCTCTGACTTTTTTTTTTTAAACACACGCATTTTTCACACCCGCATTCCGCGAAGACCCGCCCTACCGTTCCTCTGATTCGCAGACTGTTGGTGGGGGGGAAAAACGCTGACGCTGAATGTGATTGGACCAATGCGTTGACAGACACACACAGACAGTGGAACAGTCGGACATGCAGAGCGCTGTTTGTTGTTGGACACAGCGGAACATTTTGACTCGTTGCGTTGTGGCGATGTCTCGCAGATAACACATATGAAAAGTATAATTTGCTCAGAGTCCAGAGACAGTTGTGGTTCGGTCCGGATCCGGACCGGAGTCCGGACTTTGAGGATGCCTGCTCTAACACACACTCTACCTCTAACACACACTCTACCTCTAACACACACTCTACCTCTAACACACACTCTACCTCTAACACACACTCTCCCTCTAACACACACTCTACCTCTAACACACACTCTCCCTCTAACACACACTCTACCTCTAACACACACTCTACCTCTAACACACACTCTACCTCTAACACACACTCTACCTCTAACACACACTCTCCCTCTAACACACACTCTACCTCTAACACACACTCTACCTCTAACACACACTCTACCTCTAACACACACGCTCCCTCTAACACACACTCTACCTCTAACACACACTCTACCTCTAACACACACGCTCCCTCTAACACACACTTTACCTCTAACACACACTCTACCTCTAACACACACTCTATCTCTAACACACACTCTACCTCTAACACACACTCTACCTCTAACACACACTCTACCTCTAACACACACTCTCTAACACACACTCTACCTCTAACACACACTCTATCTCTAACACACACTCTCCCTCTAACACACACTCTACCTCTAACACACACTCTACCTCTAACACACACTCTCTAACACACACTCTACCTCTAACACACACTCTATCTCTAACACACACTCTACCTCTAACACACACTCTACCTCTAACACACACTCTACCTCTAACACACACTCTCTGACACACACTTTACCTCTAACACACACTCTACCTCTAACACACACGCTCCCTCTAACACACACTCTACCTCTAACACACACTCTACCTCTAACACACACTTTACCTCTAACACACACTCTACCTCTAACACACACTCTACCTCTAACACACACTCTACCTCTAACACACACTCTCCCTCTAACACACACGCTCCCTCTAACACACACTCTACCTCTAACACACACTCTACCTCTAACACACACTCTACCTCTAACACACACTCTCTGACACACACTTTACCTCTAACACACACTCTACCTCTAACACACACTCTACCTCTAACCAGGGGCGCAGCTGCCCTGTGTCAGGGGGGTATGCAGCAACAATTTTGGCGCCCCCCCCCCCAATTTTTTTTCATTATATATATATATATATATATATATATAGTAATAATAAATAAATAAGTCTGCTGGACATGGCCTTTAAATAATAAGGGTTTATTTTAAAGCATATCAGCCACTGTAGGTCTACCATCATTAAATAATAAACAAATTTACACATTTACAATCATTATAATCAATGCAACATAAAACATTAAAACATTAAAATGCAAAAGTAAGCTTACAAAGATCCATTAGAACACACTCTGTTAACAACAACCACAGATGTAAATCACTTTATAGCTAACTCTGGTACCTGAACTGTCTTGTACACGGCCCCTGACAAATAAGCTAATAAATAATTTTTTTTTAAAAATGATGTAGCTTATGTAACAATGTTGCTACCTGAGATTGTAGTAGAGCACTCTTTAGTTGCTACTAAATCGTAACATGGCGTGCCTTTGCACTTGCCCATTTATCTAGTATTGCATCGAATGAAACAGTTCGTGCCACACTGTTTTCAATTGAAATGACTGCTAATTGGGTTAAGCGATCATTGCTCATGTTGGAACGAAGGTATGTTTTAATCAGCTTTAGCTTGCTGAATGATCTCTCGGCAGAGGCAACTGTCATAGGCATTGTCAGGAAAACTCTCAGGGCTACTGTCAGATTTGGGAAAACCAAATAAAGGTTCTCCTGTAGGAGGACATTTAGTTTATCCAGAGCCTTTTCATGCCCCCTAAGTAGACGGCTTGCTGGGTAAATTTCCTGAATGATATCCCTTGAAACATCATCGGTAGCCAGTGCATATCTTGTCACTGATTCCTCCAACTCAGCTTTTGTCATGTGTTCCATTTTGTAAATGAACTTAAACTTTTCGGACACAAGCTGAAGATTGCAAAATCTGTCAGACAACTCCTGAATTACAGTGTCAACAATAACATTAAAAACCATGCACCTAAAATGGGTCTCAGGTTCCTGTTCAAAATGGCCAGTGCTTGAATCATCTCCATGAAATCTCTTTTGCTTTCTGCAACGTCTTTCCTTAAAGTCAGGGGAAGCATCCATCTCAATGGCTAGTCTGCGTGCAATGTCAAGGGATTTCTGAAACCCCTCCTCTCTATACTTACAGAAGAATTCTTTCAGAGAATCGATCATCCTTATGGCAGTGTCCATCGAAATGTTCACTGCTTGCATTGCCTTGCTAACAAACGTGATCTCTGACAATAGATCATACCAAATCAAGAGGCACATCAGAAACTCCATGGTAACAATCTCGCCAGAGAGCGACTTTGCCTCTGAGACTGTTTTGCCGTCTTTTTCCACTTCCTCAAGCTTTTCCAAAGCGTCAAGAATCCCCCCTAACTGGAAACGCACAGCATTGACAGAGTCTATTTTCGCCTCCCACCTGGTTTCACTGAGAGGCTTTAGAGTAATGTCCACAAACTCTTTGAGGATATCCCACCTCTTCACCGAAGCTGAAAAAATGGTGTACAGTCTCTGGATAGTGCCAAAAAAGGTAAGACACACTCTGTTTGATGATGCAGCATCACATAGGAGAAGGTTGAGACTGTGGCTACAGCAGGGGATAAATAGTGCCTCTGGACACTTCTGCTGCACCAAGGCTTGAACACCTTTGTGTATACCTCTCATATTCGAGCCATTGTCATAACTCTCTCCCCTACAATTCTTCAACTCCAACCCCAGGCTATCCAGCACCCCAGTCAGTGTTTCTGTGAGACCTTTACCAGTTGTGTCCTTCACAACTATGAAGCCAACAAAAGACTCATTGATGGTGGCTTTCTTTTTGTCGTCCGTATGAACATACCGGATTATGACTGAGGCCTGCTCCTGCTTTGAAATGTCAGGAGTGCAATCCAACTCCACAGCAAAGTACTTGGAGGCTTTGACCTGGGCACAAATTTTACCAAGTACACAGTCTGCAATTGAATCTAAAAATTCATTCTGAGTGCACCAGGAAAGATATCCTGTGGTTTTTTTAGCCGCTACCTTTCTAAGATGCTCTGCTAGTGTGACATCATATCGTGCTATGACCTCAAGGACACCCAGAAAATTTCCATTTTTAGGATCTCCTAATGTAGCATTCTTCCCCCTCAGTGGCAAGTTCCTTTCTGCGAGAAAGAGTATGCAATCGATCACTCTCGTTAACACGCTTCTCCAGTGTGCCTTTTCAGCTTCTATGGCTTTTTGCAAGGTACTGTCAATTGTCTTACCAAGGCGTAAGCGAGATGTTAATTCTTTCCACAAAAGATACGCGTTGATGTGTAAACCACTGGTTTCATGGTGCTGCAGCGTTTTTGAAAGACTCTGCCAGTTATTATATCCCACCACAAAGCGTGTGTCAACAACGCTAGCTCCACCGAAAAGTTTACACTTAAAACAATACACCTTATTCGTACTTTTAGAATACAGTAACCAATCTCGTGCAACTTTCTCTCCATTTGACATTGTGCGAAAACAATACGCTTTCGAAAAACACCTTCTAGACTTCTCTGATCTTGGATATGGCCCATCAGGACATTTGTGTGGGCCATTTTCAACAACACACTGCCTAAATGAGTCCCCAATCTGATGTGGTGGTGGCCAGTCTGATGGATCTTCTGAGTAAGGCCTTGACTCAGCCCTCTCCTCTTCACCTCTCTGTTCCACAACCTCATCTTCACCTCTCTGTTCGACATTCTCTTCCACCTCATCTTCACCTCTCTGTTCCACATTCTCTTCCACCTCATCTTCACCTCTCGGTTCGACATTCTCTTCCACCTCATCTTCACCTCTCTGTTCCACATTCTCTTCCACCTCATCTTCACCTCTCGGTTCGACATTCTCTTCCACCTCATCGTCACCTCTCGGTTCGACAATCTCCTCAAATTCCACCTCTGTGGTGAGTGGCTCTCCATCTCTGTCTGCACTATTATCCCCAAAAAGGACACAGTGAATAGGTTGGTCAACAGAACTTCAAACCATACTGGACATTGAGTTTTGTGTGGTCAAACTAATAGAACTCCTACTAACTGACATCATCACTGGTCTCATCTCTACTTGATGCCATCGCCGACCTCATGTCTGTCTCATTCACTCCTTGCCTGTGTTCTTTTCCACTAAGATATATTGTCAAACAAACATTATGAAATAGATTTTCCATATTAGTTTTTCCTTATTAATAATATTAAAATAATATTAAGAAATGAATCTGTTGGTATCAAGACCCCTACACTTACACCTAATGTTAGACCTACCTGTTGCCTTCCCCTGTCTTTCCTGAGCCACCATCCTCACACCTGAATAAAATGAATTCACTGTTAAAGCAGCTGTCTAAATTAAATTATTATATCAGCCCAGTGATAAGGCAACTTAATAATAAAAAAAACAACACTATTATGCCGTGTAAGGTTGTGCTGCTGTTGAAAGTACATTCACATTTTGGATTTTAAAAGAACAAATAAAAAACACTATTATGCCGTGTAAGGTTGTGCTGCTGTTGAAAGTACATTCACATTTTGAATTTTAAAAGAACAAATACAGAG
>NW_027639550.1:0-10000 GCF_949606895.1 Notothenia rossii
AAGACCAGGAAATGATGGATACACGGATCGTGTTCAAATCAATAGGCACGCAATGACTCTAAATAATAATGATCACGCCACCAAACACACATTCAGACTAAAGGAACCAGCCTGTTTGGAAAATGAGAGAAGTAGAAAGTACAGGTATTTGAGTTCAACATGTAAGAAGTAGAAAGTACAGGTATTTGTGTTCAACATGTAAGAAGTAGAAAGTACAGGTATTTGTGTTCAACATGTAAGAAGTAGAAAGTACAGGTATTTGTGTTCAACATGTAAGAAGTAGAAAGTACAGGTATTTGAGTTCAATCAATCAATCAATCAATGTTTATTTATATAGCCCAATATCACAAATGTTACATTTGTCTCAGTGGACTTCACAGTTTGTACAGAATATCAGTATGACAATACGACACCCTCTGTCCTTAGACCCTCACATCGTACAAGGAAAAACTTCCAGAGAAAACCCCACAGTTTAAAGGGAAAAATGGGAGAAACCTCAGGGAGAGCAACAGAGGAGGGATCCCTCTCCCAGGACGGACAGACGTGCAATAGATGCCGTGTGTAAATTGAAAAGATAATACATTTGCAACATAGGTAGTCCAAATGTTTTGAAATGCATGTGTGTATAATAAGAAGATGAATCCACGAGGATATCCATCCAGGACTTATGATCCAGGACCGCAGCCACGTCTCAAGATCCAGGACTCGCAATCCATGACACAGGACCGCAGGATCATCCATGACTCCGGATCCCGGCGTATATAGACACCAAAAAGAAAGACATTTGGGGAAGCTGGGTTAATCGGAACATGAGAGTACACAGGTATAGACAGAGAGAAGGAAGAAGTAAGATGTCCCCCGACAAACTAAGCCTATATCAGCAAAACTAGGGGCTGAATCTAATCAGCCCTAACTATAAGCTTTATCAAAAAGGAAAGTCTTAAGCGCACTCTTAAAAACGGATAGGGTGTCTGCCGTCCGAACACAAACTGGAAGCTGATTCCACAAAAGTGGAGCTTGATAAGAAAAGGCTCTGGCTCCCATTGTACTTTTAGAGACTCTAGGAACAACCAACAACCCTGCATTCTTGGAACGCAATGCCCTAGTAGGACAATAGGGTATAATGAGTTCTTTAAGGTAAGATGGCGCCTGCCCATTAAGGGCTTTGTAGGCGAGAAGAAGAATTTTAAATTCTATCCTGTGTTCTATAGGGAGCCAGTGTAAGGCAGCTAGAACAGGAGTAATGTGGTCCCTTTTCCTAACTCTGGTTAGTACACGAGCTGCAGCATTTTGAATCAGCTGAAGCGACTTGACTGACTTCTTGGTACACCCTGATAATAAGGAGTTACAATAATCCAGCCTTGAAGTAACAAATGCATGGACTAGTTTCTCTGCATCGTTTTGAGGCAAGATATGCCTGATTTTTGCAATGTTACGTAGATGGAAGTAGGCGGTCCTTGAAATTGATTTTATGTGGGCGTTAAAGGATAAATCCTGATCAAATATAACACCAAGATTCCTTACAGTCTCACTGGAGGCCAAATTAATGCCATCCATAGTTAATATATCTTTAGATAATTTGTTTCGTAGATTCTTCGGGCCAAGTACAATAACTTCAGTTTTGGTCGTGTTTAACATCAAAAAATTTAAGGTCATCCACGTTTTTAAGTCCTTGAGGCAGTCTTGAATTTTATTTAGATTATTAATTTCATCAGGCTTGATTGATAAATATAGTTGAGTATCATCCGCATAACAATGAAAGTTTACAGAATGATTCCTTATAATATTGCCTAATGGAAGCATATATAGGGTGAACAAAATAGGTCCAAGCACTGAGCCCTGTGGCACTCCATGGCTAACTTTGGTTTGCATGGAAGATTCATCGTTGACACGTACAAACTGAGAGCGTTCAGATAGATAAGACCTAAACCAGCCTAAAGCAGTTCCCTGTATGCCAACTAAGTGCTCTAGTCTTTGCAATAGGATATCATGGTCGATAGTATCAAATGCAGCACTAAGATCGAGTAAGACAAGAATAGAGACAAGTCCCTTGTCTGAGGCTATTAGAAGGTCATGTGTGACTTTAACCAGAGCTGTCTCTGTGCTATGTTGTGTTCTAAAGCCAGACTGAAAATCTTCAAATAAATCATAGTTTTTTAAGTAATCACACAGCTGTTTTGCGACTGCTTTCTCAAGAATTTTTGAGAGGAACGGAAGATTAGAAATAGGTCTATAGTTGGCTAAAACCTCTGGATCGAGGTTGTGCTTTTTAAGAAGCGGTTTTATCACTGCTACTTTGAATGATTTTGGAACATAGCCTGATAATAAAGACATATTCATAATATTTAATAAAGAAGTGCTAATTAATGGAAAAACTTATTTTAACAGCTTAGTTGGAATCGGGTCTAAGATACACGTTGATGGTTTAGAAGAGAGAATCATTGAATTTAATTGTTCAAGGTTTATGGCTGAAAAGCATTCTAGTTTACTATCTAGTGTAATATTAGAACTTACGTTTCCGGGAGCTGTTGATAACACTATACTGGTCAAAGGCAAGAGGTCATTGATTTTGTTTCTAAGAGTAACAATTTTATCGTTAAAAAAGCACATAAAATCATTACTACTGAGTGCTATGGGAATAGAAGGCTCAGTCGAGCTGTGGCTCTCTGTCAGCCTGGCTACAGTGCTGAAAAGAAATCTTGTATTATTCTTATTCTCATCTATTAATGAAGAGTAGTATGCTGCTCTCGCTTTACGCAGTGCTTTCTTATATTCATTGAGAGTAATATGCCAAATTAAACGAGATTCTTCAAGTTTAGTGGAACGCCATATCCTTTCAAGTTGTCTCGACTTTTGCTTTATTTTGCGGGTTTCGGCATTATGCCATGGAGCTAATCTATGTTGTTTTATTTTCTTCTTTTTCAAAGGAGCAACAGAGTCTAATTTTATTCGCAGCGCATCTGTAGCACTATCAACAACATGATCAATTTGGGGGGGTGTACATTTTGTATAAGTTTCCTCCCCTACATGCAGACATGCTATCGAGTTAAGTATTGGTGGAATCTCTTCCTTAAATTTGGCTATAGCACTAACAGATAGGTTTCTGCTGCAGGAGCTTTTGGCTAATGCTTTGTAGTCTAGTAACAGTACTTCAAAAGTTACTAAGAAATGGTCGGATAAAGCAGGATTATGCGGTTCGACTAATAGTTGCTCAATTTCAATACCATAAGTCAGAACAAGGTCAAGAGTGTGATTATAGCAGTGGGTTGGTTTATTTACACTCTGACAGAAACCAACAGAATCTAATATAGAATTAAATGCAACAGTAAGGCTATTTTTATCATCGTCAACATGAATATTAAAGTCACCTACGATAATTACTTTATCTGTTTTAAGAACCAAAGCTGATAAAAACTCAGAGAATTCTGATAAGAATTCTGAATAAGGACCTGGTGCACGGTACACTGTAACAAATAAGATTGGCTGCAAAGTTTTCCAGGTCGGATGCGTAAGACTGAAAATGAGGCTTTCAAAGGAGGTATAATTTAATTTTTGTTTAGTATTGATAAGTAAACTTGAGTCAAAGATTGCTGCAACTCCACCTCCTCGGCCCGTGCCTCGGGCAATATGAGTATTGATATGGCTGGGTGGAGTGGCCTCATTTATGCTGACATATTCTTCATGTCTCAACCAAGTTTCAGTGAGACAGCATATATCAATATTATAATCTGATATTAAATCATTTACCAGTATTGCTTTAGATGCTAGAGATCTTATGTTTAAGAGACCACATTTAATCTTCCTGTTTTGTTGCACTGTAGTAGTTGTTACATTTACTTTTATTAGGTTATTATGTATGACACCTCTATTAGGTTTTACCTTAAATTGTCCTTGGGCAGACACACACACCGTTAATATTGGGTATTTTATTGGGGTCGGGATTCCTATGGATGACTGCCTAGGAGAGAGCGCAGAGAAGCGTGTAAGACTGCGACTCTGCCTCCTGGTCTCAACTCCAGTTTGTCATGGATTAAGTCCACAGAGCCCTGAAATGTTTGCCGAAATGAGATTTGCACCTTCCAAAGTAGGATGAATGCGGTCTCTCTTAATCAGACCAGGTTTTCCCCAGAAGGCTGTCCAATTATTCACGAAGCCCACATTGTTTGCTGGGCACCACCAAGACAACCAGCGCTGAAATGATGACATGCGGCTATACATGTCATCATTGATCAGATTGGGGAGGGGACCAGAGAAGATTACGGTGTCCGACATTGTTTTAGCATAACTACACACCGACGCCACATTAAGTTTGGTGCATTCTGATTGGCGTAAACGAACATCATTACCACCGACGTGAATAACAATCCTACTGTATTTACGTTTATTTTTAGCCAGCAGTTTAAGATGCGCCTCAACGTCGCCCGCTCTGGCCCCCGGAATGCATGTGACTGTGGAGGCATCGGTCTCTAAATTCACGTGTCTCATAATAGAGCTACCAATAACCAGAGTTGGCTTCTCAGCGGGTGTCTCGCTGAGTGGGGAATATCTGTTAGATACGTGAACGGGTTGGTGGGGACCTGCGGGTTTCGCGTTATGCCCCTTCTGAACAGTCACCCATTCTCCCTGCTGCTCGGGAGTTGCCGGGGGACGGCTAAGAGGAGCTACCTTTTGCCGGTCCGCACCGGCTAACATGGGCTTTACTGTAGCTGAGTTATTTTCTAAGATGCGGAGCCGGGCTTCTATGGCTATGATTCCCGCCTCCAACCTAACAACTATACTACATTTAACACATGTATCGGTACCAGTAAAGGAGGTAGGGGAGTAACCAAACATGAGACAGTTAGAGCAGGAAATAGCACCCGAGGGTGGGGAAAGAGCCATGGCTAGCTATCAAGCTAAAGTAGCTACCGTTAGCAAACCCGAAAAGAGTGTAGGCAACTGTGGAGTTACAGTCGCTAAGAGAAGGAGAGTTTGTGAGTGCTTAAGCTGTAGTAACGTGTGATTACAACGTCAGGCAGTTGCCGTGATCAAGAGTTTTAAAACGATCGATTAAGTTAAGATAACAAGCTATCAGCAACAGAACAGGCACACGGGATACCCGGAGATGACAACAACAACCGGAAGTTACAACATGCTTACCGCAATAGTGGTCCGTTTACATTAGCAAGCCTCGCTAACACTCAGAGCTCCTAGTTCAACATGTAAGAAGTAGAAAGTACAGGTATTTGAGTTCAACATGTGAGAAGTAGAAAGTACAGGTATTTGTGTTCAACATGTAAGAAGTAGAAAGTACAGGTATTTGAGTTCAACATGTAAGAAGTAGAAAGTACAGGTATTTGAGTTCAACATGAGAGAAGTAGAAAGTACAGGTATTTGAGTTCAACATGAGAGAAGTAGAAAGTACAGGTATTTGAGTTCAACATGTAAGAAGTAGAAAGTACAGGTATTTGAGTTCAACATGTGAGAAGTAGAAAGTACAGGTATTTGGGTTCAACATGTGAGAAGTAGAAAGTACAGGTATTTGGGTTCAACATGTAAGAAGTAGAAAGTACAGGTATTTGAGTTCAACATGTAAGAAGTAGAAAGTACAGGTATTTGTGTTCAACATGTAAGAAGTAGAAAGTACAGGTATTTGTGTTCAACATGTAAGAAGTAGAAAGTACAGGTATTTGAGTTCAACATGTGAGAAGTAGAAAGTACAGGTATTTGAGTTCAACATGTAAGAAGTAGAAAGTACAGGTATTTGTGTTCAAAATGTAAGAAGTAGAAAGTACAGGTATTTGAGTTCAACATGTAAGAAGTAGAAAGTACAGGTATTTGAGTTCAACATGTAAGAAGTAGAAAGTACAGGTATTTGAGTTCAACATGTAAGAAGTAGAAAGTACAGGTATTTGGATTCAACATGTAAGAAGTAGAAAGTACAGGTATTTGGATTCAACATGTAAGAAGTCAAAGTAAAAAGTGGTGAGACAAATAAGTAGTGGAGTAAAGTACTGATACCAGAAAAATGTACTTAAGTACAGTAAGGAAGTATTTGTACTCCACTACCTGGTGGGATACTGCCTGACATGAACTGTACATTAGAAAAGGCGTGGCAGTTTGTTTTGTTTTGTCTCTTGGTTTTTGGAGTTTAATTTTGAAGCCTTACTTTTGGCCTTTTGCCGTAAACATCTTCTATTTTTGCAACTTAAAGAGACATAGTGAAAGAAGGTGGAACGAAATCGATCAAAAATAACATGTTAGGCAATGACAGAATTAACTTAATGTGATAACGAAAACACGGACAACAGTGCGGTCAAAATGGCGTTTTTTTCGTCTATTTGACTCTAAATGAAACCATAATTGACTGAATTAACATCACGCTGTATTGAATAAGACTTTAAACTAGAGATTGAGACTTCAACATTTTCAGGAAAATGTCTACTGAGGAAATGAATCAGGTAAAAAATGAGGACATTTTCTCATAGACTTCTATAAAATCGGACTAATTTAGATTATTGGAGGATTTAGAGACTTCTGCGTTGGCTTAAACTGTCCAACCTGGATAATTTGGCTTCAATAGGACGTGCATATATCAACATACTCATTTGTTTACATTAGCTATCTTTTTACTTTGTGACAAACTAATACCCCAATTTTAACATAATTATACACTTCACAAAAAATGCCCCTTGACTTTTCCTTCAGGCCGTTTTTCTCCAAACGTTTTCTGTCCTTCCCCCTTTGAAAGGAAGATGAACGTAACCCAATATTTATGCTCTGCTACACATTTGAACGTTTCCCAAAGGTACCTCCATGCGTTAGCCGTTAGCTCCGTTATTTCTCCAAGGACTTTTCTGTTCACCGACTGCTAACAGCTAACGTTAACTAGCTCTCTTCTTGCTAAACACAAAATGAATCCCTTCTCGTGGAGATGGGTGTCATCAAGGTCCTCAGTCTGGATATGTGATGTTGATTATACCACACGGTGAATCTGAAGTGCAAATCAAATGTATAAAGCTCTTAATTCCCTGCAGCCAGTGATGCAGCATCCCTCTTTATGTGCTTAGCATTTAAAAACAATAATGGGGAGAAAAGACCTCGCCGGTAGCTATTGCATTCTGGTCTTTATCGGACTCTTCTATTGAATTAACATTTAACACTTTCCATTTGTCGGATCATTTTACCCAAGGCTCCTCACAGCTTAACGAGGGCGGCTGAGGTTCTTCTATTGAGCGCATACATCACGTTAAGTTCAAATAAAGCCAGGAAGGAAATCTTCTCGCTGTCTTAATGTCACAATGATCGTGAAGGAAATAGCTTCTTAGATTACGTTGAACATTCGGAACGTTTCTTTAGACTTTCTAACGGATTTCTTGAGTCTTAAGATAATATTTCTGTGCAGGAAGAGATGTTGCTTTGAACTACCTCACATTCTATTTTTAGTTTGAATCAAAAACTTGCAGTAATTGTTGAAAACTGAGGATGACATTTATTTTGGCTTTTTAAAGATTTCAATACATGCATTTAAAGACTTTCTAACATATCTTTAGTTTAAAAATAATTTGCAATGCAGGAAGATAAACTCGACATTCCTGACATTATGATTTCATTTTAGCCACAAAACTATTTTCAGTCAAAGTTTATTGTTGTTAAATTCGTGCAGCAGATTGTTCGTAAACACATCAATGCTAATTAGCTTAAGAAAACTGAGCATTGACATTTGGGTTTGCTTTATTAAGATACAGTGCTCTTACTCTGCATCTAAAGACTTAACATAGATTTCTTTAGTTTAAAGATAATAAGCAAAGCAGGAAGATAAACTAGATGCTGTTGACATTGTGATTCCTTTAATTGCAGGATATGGATGTAAACACATCAATGCTAATTAGCTAAAGACCTTTAGGTGACATTTATTTCTACATAATTGAACTGCTGTTTTTATGCAATCACTCAAACCATAAACGAAGACAAACCATAAACTCTTTTCAGATTACATTATGCTTTACTAATCCCAAACTGGAAAATAGTTTTTAAAGATGAATAGACAATATTAAAAATACAGATAAAAACAATTAACTGACACACAGGAGCGTAAATACTCGATATATAACTTGACAAAATCCCTCCAGCTGTGTGTTGATTTTCTCTTCATGCTCAGCGTGAGTACATCTATTCAACATCCAATATTCACCCAGGGACGAAGTGGTAAATTGCCAGTATTTACGAAGCAGTTTGAATTGCTCCCCTGCAGAGAGTAAGTGCTCCACATAATCAATGGAAATGGCAACATAAATAAAAAATCTGTGCAACAGGCAACAAAGCAAACAAAGAACAGACTCTTCACCCAATCAACAAATCACACCTAGATTAACATTTTCAGCCATGAGTACTCTGCTTCAAACAAAGAGAGGCAGCACTAGTTCCTTAATAGCCCAACATTAGCCTCCTTTAGCTTAGCTGTAGTGACGTGAAGTCATGTGACCGTGCTGTAGTTCCTTTATAGCCCAACATTAGCCTCCTTTAGCTTAGCGGTGGTGACGTGAAGTCATGTGACCGTGCTGTAGTTCCTTAATAGCCCAACATTAGCCTCCTTTATCTCAGCGGTGGTGACGTGAAGTCATGTGACCGTGCTGTAGTTCCTCTATAGCCCAACATTAGCCTCCTTTAGCTTAGCGGTGGTGACGTGAAGTCAAGTGACCGTGCTGTAGTTCCTCTATAGCCCAACATTAGCCTCCTTTAGCTTAGCGGTGGTGACGTGAAGTCATGTGACTGTGCTGTAGTTCCTTTATAGCCCAACATTAGCCTCCTTTAGCTTAGCGGTGGTGACGTGAAGTCATGTGACCGTGCTGTAGTTTCTTTATAGCCCAACATTAGCCGCCTTTAGCTTAGCGGTGGTGACGTGAAGTCATGTGACCGTGCTGTAGTTCCTTTATAGCCCAACATTAGCCTCCTTTAGCTTAGCGGTGGTGACGTGAAGTCATGTGACCGTGCTGTAGTTCCTTTATAGCCCAACATTAGCCTCCTTTAGCTTAGCGGTGGTGACGTGAAGTCATGTGATCGTGCTGTAGTTCCTTTATAGCCCAACATTAGCCTCCTTTAGCTTAGCGGTGGTGACGTGAAGTCATGGGACCGTGCTGTAGTTCCTTTATAGCCCAACATTAGACGCCTTTTACTCCTCATAAAGTGAATTTCTTTCCATATTCCAATTCTTAAAACTGCAAATGCAAAATGGCTTATTCAAATATTGGCAATTTTTTAAATGAAAAATCTCCTAAATGAATACTTGAATCCAATCTAAAATGCTTGTTTCTTAAAATATAATTATATCAATTAGTCCACTCCTATAACAAAATCATAATCAGAATTGGACAATTAAAGACAGATCAACACACTTGCCCACAACGCAACTCGACAATACAAACAAACAATTTCTCCTCAGTGCGACTCTAGTGTTCAAAGCCCTAAAGGAGGCCTTCAATTTCCCAATCAGGCATCCAAAGGGTTTATAATAAGGGAGGCAAGCATTAATTATGGGACAATTGTTTATTGTTGTGATTTGGTTTGGCTTTTATTTCACACCAAAAGCAAAGCTTTAATTATGCTTCATTGTTTTGATGAAGGACTGCATCCATCTTGAATCCGCTGTGAACTGAGCTCAAAATCAACCAACTTTACGGTCACACTGCTTCGGCATACTTTAACACAGAACAAAGATTACAAGTTTGAACGGCTCTCCAGACTCTGTACTTCATTGGATCCAAAAGGTTTTCTGATAGATGAAACGGTTTTAGTAATATAATACGTACGTAATTGACGGGATGTTCGGTGGAAGGCGGGCTTTAACATCGTCTGAAAAAATATGTTAAACCTGCTCTAAACCCCATCATTTGTTCTACACATACATTTACATGATGGCAGCAGCTAAATAGGTCAGCGTTAAGTCGATGTCTTCATTATGCCAAAGGTAACTTTCACATCTGGCCCAAAAGTGCTCTTCAGCGACAAAAACTCCATCTGT
>NW_027639550.1:12500-19446 GCF_949606895.1 Notothenia rossii
GTAATACATCAAGTAATTCTCTCATAGACTTCTACAATAAGATGTTATTTGACTCCTGCTGGATGTTAAACATATTGCAGTTATTACTCTGCTTTGCTACAACGTTAACATTTTTGCTGAAGTAATGAAACACGTTCGAAGGAGGGTCATTTTCTCATAGACTTCTATACAATCAGATTTTTGACCGGGTCATTCCAAAAAAATGGAGATTGAAGAAACTTCTGCTTCACTTTTCCGACTTGGATGATGCTGTTAATCTACTCAACTCTGATTGGAGTAATCAAACCCTAACTCTAACCCTAATTAGTTGCTATGATAGAAACTTTCCCATCACTTTAAAGCCTAACTGAACTGAACCTTCTCAGCCACCGTAGTTTCCGATGATTTCCAGGTGAGAAGATCCTATAGTGAAGCCAAACAGGAAGACAGCGTCTGAAGTCAGAGTGCCTTAAGTTGCATTAACAAACCCTGCCTGCTCACACACAACAATGTCCTCCATATTACATCAGCAGCTTTAAAAGGTTTCTCCTCAAGCTCACAAACTTGAGCCTCAGAGAATGATCTGTATTTGGGAGCTGCATAAAACTCTCCCAGCGCTCAGACGGGAAAAAAGAAAGAAAAAACACATTGAGGAAGTGAGCGGAAAGAGTTTTTTGACTGGGGAAGTTGGACGGATCTTTTCCCCGTAAGCACTTTGAAAGTTTCTTTAAAGAAGTGCTAGACGTTACTTTGAGATAACTTCACCGCTGGAGGCTGAGGAAGAGGGAGGGCTGTTTCCTGTCTCCTCAGGAAAATACTTACTGATGTGTGTGTGTGTGTGTGTGTGTGTGTGTGTGTGGAAGTTGGGGCATTTTCTCATAGAGTTCTATAGAATCGAACATATTGCATTAAAATGGCCAACTTGTCATTGCAAAAAATGCTGGTTTTTGTTAAAGTAGAAATTGAAATAGAAAATAGATGTTGAGGAAAACTTGAAACTACAAATTAATACCATGAACTCATCAGTAAAATGTTTATTTAGGTAAAAAAACAAAACATGTAAGACGTTGGTTAATTTTCTCATAGACTTCTATAAAATCTGACTTTTTGTATTATGGTTGTTAGAAACATATCCCTGGTCCCCGGCTTGAGCTTGAACCTCAGGATCCATGTATCTGTGATCCTCTCCAGAATGGAAGTAGTCATCACATACAGAGCATCAACTAGTTCCTGAACAGTGTCCTTCACATGCTGATATCCAAGAGAGGGAGTTACACAGTCACAAGATGGAGGAATAGAAAGCAGTATTCAATGTTTACTTCAGATTAGCTCCACGTCAGAAATGAGCATGCTTGTCACATGTCTCTCTCCATAGAGGCTGAATCATCATGTTAATCATATTATATATATTTATAGAGTATATTCAGTATTTTCCCAACAACGGTCTTTCCAAAGAAAACAGGTTTTCTGCACATTCTTCAAAGTAAAAGTCGATATTGAGATAGAGAGTAGATGTTGAGGAGGACTTGACGATGTAAGGTCAGCGCAGTCTTCCTGCCTCGTTGGTGTTTCCGGATGAAACACTAATTCTCGGTGGCAGGATGCTACGAGGCGTCAGCTCCGACCCCCTGCGGTGCGGACTGGTTTCACGACCCCCTACGGTGAAGCTGACCTCTCGTTTATCAGCGATACCCTCCCCGCTGGCCCAGAGCATTTCCAACTCAACTCAAATGGAGAATGTCAGGCGAGTTTAGAGAGTCTGTTTTCCCCGGAGTGCTCCGCTGGACTGTGAAACTGAAACTGATAAAACTCTGACTTTCTGGTTTCCTCGCAGTTGAGTGGTCCCACAGCGGGAACGTTCAAATCCTTTTTAAAGTCACAAAGCTGTATTTTCTTGACTCATCTACAAGATTCAGCCCTTTCTGAATCCCCCGACGATAAGACTTAGTTGTAACACTTTAACCGGAAGCTGTATTTAAAAATCAAAAGTATATGTTTCCAAAAGACTTGCAACTAGAAATCATCAGGGAAATCTTTACTGAGGTAAAAAAAAAACATGTGAGAAGCTGGGTCAGTTTCTCATAGACTTCTATAAAAGTAGATATTGAAATGGAAAGTAGATGTTAAGGAAAACTTGGAGCTAGAGATGGATACCATGAACTCATCAGGAAAATGTTTACTTAGGTTACGACTAAATAATGTAAGAGCGTTAACGTTGGTTAATTTTCTCATAGACTTCTATATCGCAGTTGAGTGGTCCCACAGCGGGAACGTTGACATCTTTCTTAAAGTCACAAAGCTGACACATCTTGAACATTCAGCCCTTTCTGAATCCCCCGACTGTACGGCTTAGTTTTGATATTTTAACCGGAAGTTGTATTCAAACATCAAAAGTATAAAGCTACTGTATAGCCCTCCAAGATCTCTTCAGGAAAAGGTTTGCTGATGTAAAAAGAAATGTGAGAAGTTGGGACATTTCCTCATAGACTTCTATAAAACGTAAAAGTAGATTTTGAAATAGAAAGTAGATGTTAAGGAAGACTTTGAACTAGAGATGGATACCATGAACTCACCAGGAGAATTCATACTGATGTGAGAAGTTTGGTCATTTTCTCATAGACTTCTATAAAAGTAGATATTGAAATGGAAAGTAGATGTTAAGGAAAACTTGGAGCTAGAGATGGATACCATGAACTCATCAGGAAAATGTTTACTTAGGTTACAACTAAATAATGTAAGAGCGTTAACGTTGGTTAATTTTCTCATATACTTCTATATCACAGTTGAGTGGTCCCACAGCGGGAACGTTGACATCTTTCTTAAAGTCACAAAGCTGACACATCTAGAACATTCAGCCCTTTCTGAATCCCCCGACTGTACGGCTTAGTTTTGATATTTTAACCGGAAGTTATATTCAAACATCAAAAGTATAAAGCTAGTGTATATCCCTCCAAGATCTCTTCAGAAAAAAGGTTTGCTTATGTAAAAAAAATGTGAGAAGTTGGGTCATTTTCTCATAGACTTCTATAAAATCGGACCTATCGCATTATGGGCATTACAAAGAAATGCTTGTTTTTGGTACTTTTGCGAATTTTCTTAAAAGTAAAAGTAGATATTGAAAGGGAAAGTAGATGCTGAGGAAGATCTGAAACTAGAGATGAATACCATGAACTCATCAGGAAAATGTTTACTGAGGTAAAACACAAGACGTTGGTTAATTTGCTCATAGACTTCTATAAAATCTGACCTTTTGCATTATGGTCGTTACCAAGGATACAGGTTTTCTGCTTTTTGTCTAATAAGTAAAAGTAGATATTGAAATAGACGGTAGATAATGAGAAATAACTGAAAGTAGAGTTTAAAAAAACGTGTGAAACTCGGGTCATTTTCTCATAGTCTTCTATAAAATCATCAAAACTTCTTCGCTTGATGGTCATTTCAAAGAATAAAGATTTTGTGCATTTAGTCAAAGGTAAAAGTTGAAACTAGTGTTTACTAAGTGTTCATTGAAGTGTAAACAACACAAGGGTCCATCACTCACAGTCTATTGTCATGCTGCACACTGTGTATGTTATTATTTGTTGTCAAAACGACATAGTTATAAAGTAATTTGATAAATTGCCCATTGTTGGTTTGACAAATGGAAGGAAAAAGGCAATTAAAGCCAAATCCCAGTGATGTCTTTTCAATTTGCAAAAGCAATAAAAACTGTATTTTAGAAAATGAAAGCAATCATTTCTTGGTATTTTTCTTGTTTAACGACTGCAATCAACAATTATCATTATTCTTGGTTCCCTTGTTGTCCAACCACTTATATGTTAACGGGATTTTTGTTTGATTTTAGACGTTAAACTGCTTGTCTTTGTGTTTTCTGGAAACTTGGCTAAACATTTGAACTTGCATTTCTTGCTAGAGTCACATTTCCACATGTTCACTGCCCAGCTGATGAGATGTCCCTCTCCCACAGGACTTGTAACGCTGTCATCTGCAGCTTTACTAAAATATAACCACGTTTTAGGCCCAATTTGGCTCTCCGCGGGGTCATGAGACCTATAATAGCGGTAATAAAGCAGCATTGTTAAAAGCCGGCGATGACAGTGTTGTGAGACCTTTGGGAGGAATGAATCCCAAAGTACACGAGGAACCATTCTGCGTTTATTCTGCAAGACCATCCTCCGATCGTCCCCAGACTGCATAATTACATCGGGAAAATAAAATAATGAAGGCTCCGATTGTCCCTGGAGATCGGGCCGATGTTTCCTGTCAGCATTTAAAATCTGATTCCTCTCAAACGCTGAACGATGATTCAATTAAAGCACCAGAAAACAGGGCTGTTCACTGGTTTAACATCCTCACTACAGGATGGAAGCTCCCACATATTCTGGTTATTTATCAATGGACATCTTCCTTTATAATGTCTTCATCTCAGAATGAATCACATCTGACTTCCATATGCAGATCTCTTTGTCATCATCAAGGGAACAACATCTGATCAGCTCATTTTCACACAGGTTTTTATAGAAATGGATCAAAAAGAGAGAGAATCTTTGTTCCTGAAACTTTCAGAGTCTCTTTCCACAGAGGGGACACATGTTGATGTAGAAGAGACATGGAGAAGAGGGGACAAATGTTGATGTAGAAGAGACATGAAGAAGAGGGGACACATGTTGATGTAGAAGAGACATGGAGAAGAGGGGACACATGTTGATGTAGAAGAGACATGAAGAAGAGGGGACACATGTTGATGTAGAAGAGACATGAAGAAGAGGGGACACGTGTTGATGTAGAAGAGACATGAAGGAGAGGGGACACATGTTGATGTAGAAGAGACATGGAGAAGAGGGGACACATGTTGATGTAGAAGAGACATGAAGAAGAGGGGACACATGTTGATGTAGAAGAGACATGGAGAAGAGGGGACACATGTTGATGTAGAAGAGACATGAAGAAGAGGGGACACATGTTGATGTAGAGGAGACATGGAGAAGAGGGAACACATGTTGATGTAGAGGAGACATGAAGAAGAGGGGACACATGTTGATGTAGAAGAGACATGGAGAAGAGGGGACACATGTTGATGTAGAAGAGACATGGAGAAGAGGGGACACATGTTGATGTAGAAGAGACATGAGGAAGAGGGGACACATGTTGATGTAGAAGAGACATGAAGAAGAGGGGACACATGTTGATGTAGAGACATGGAGAAGAGGGGACACATGTTGATTTAGAAGAGACATGGAGAAGAGGGGACACATGTTGATGTAGAAGAGACATGAAGAAGAGGGGACACATGTTGATGTAGAAGAGACATGAAGAAGAGGGGACACATGTTGATTTAGAAGAGACATGAAGAAGAGGGGACACATGTTGATGTAGAAGAGACATGAAGAAGAGGGGACACATGTTGATGTAGAAGAGACATGGAGATGAGGGGACACATGTTGATGTAGAAGAGACATGAAGAAGAGGGGACACATGTTGATGTAGAAGAGACATGAAGAAGAGGGGACACATGTTGATGTAGAAGAGACATGGAGAAGAGGGGACACATGTTGATGTAGAGACATGGAGAAGAGGGGACACATGTTGATTTAGAAGAGACATGGAGAAGAGGGGACACATGTTGATGTAGAGACATGGAGAAGAGGGGACACATGTTGATGTAGAAGAGACATTGAGAAGAGGGGACACATGTTGATGTAGAAGAGACATGAAGAAGAGGGGACACATGTTGATGTAGAAGAGACATGAGGAAGAGGGGACACATGTTGATGTAGAAGAGACATGAAGAAGAGGGGACACATGTTGATGTAGAAGAGACATGGAGAAGAGGGGACACATGTTGATGTAGAAGAGACATGAAGAAGAGGGGACACATGTTGATGTAGAAGAGACATGGAGAAGAGGGGACACATGTTGATGTAGAAGAGACATGAAGAAGAGGGGACACATGTTGATGTAGAAGAGACATGAAGAAGAGGGGACACATGTTGATGTAGAAGAGACATGGAGAAGAGGGGGACACATGTTGATGTAGAAGAGACATGGAGAAGAGGGGACACATGTTGATGTAGAAGAGACATGGAGAAGAGGGGACACATGTTGATGTAGAAGAGACATGGAGAAGAGGGGACACGTGTTGATGTAGAAGAGACATGGAGAAGAGGGGACACATGTTGATGTAGAAGAGACATGGAGAAGAGGGGACACATGTTGATGTAGAAGAGACATGAAGAAGAGGGGACACATGTTGATGTAGAAGAGACATGGAGAAGAGGGGACACGTGTTGATGTAGAAGAGACATGGAGAAGAGGGGACACATGTTGATGTAGAAGAGACATGAAGAAGAGGGGACACATGTTGATGTAGAAGAGACATGAAGAAGAGGGGACACATGTTGATGTAGAAGAGACATGAAGAAGAGGGGACACATGTTGATGTAGAAGAGACATGAAGAAGAGGGGACACATGTTGATGTAGAAGAGACATGAAGAAGAGGAGACACATGTTGATGTAGAAGAGATATGGAGAAGAGGGGACACATGGTGATGTAGAAGAGACATGAAGAAGAGGGGACACATGTTGATGTAGAAGAGACATGAAGAAGAGGGGACACATGGTGATGTAGAAGAGACATGGAGAAGAGGGGACACATGTTGATGTAGAAGAGACATGAAGAAGAGGGGACACATGTTGATGTAGAAGAGACATGAAGAAGAGGGGACACATGTTGATGTAGAAGAGACATGAAGAAGAGGGGACACATGTTGATGTAGAAGAGACATGAAGAAGAGGGGACACATGTTGATGTCGAAGAGACATGGAGAAGAGGGGACACATGTTGATGTAGAAGAGACATGAAGAAGAGGGGACACATGTTGATGTAGAAGAGACATGGAGAAGAGGGGACACGTGTTGATGTAGAAGAGACATGGAGAAGAGGGGACACATGTTGATGTAGAAGAG
>NW_027639549.1:0-18036 GCF_949606895.1 Notothenia rossii
GTTCCTCTGCCTCCACCTAGTGCTCCTCATGGCATTGGTATAATTATACCGTGCCGAATAAGTCAGAACTGAGTCGTCTCTAACGCAGTGTCAATCACTGCTTGTGAACTCCGATCAAACTATGAAACGAGGAGCACTGATTCAAATATAACTAAGGAATCAGTTGCTGCATTGCCTTTCACCAGAATCAAATGATTTCAGAAACAGCCTGTTAAGCTGTCAAATCTGAACTTTTCTCTGGCCGGTGGGGTGTCGCTTGGTTTTGGCTCGACATTCTACAGCCAAACACTACACTAAAACAGGTTTCAAGACCTTTAAAGGGAATCTAACGAATGCCATTAGGAGCACTTAGGGGAAGCAGACAAACATGTCATGTCTAATCTGTGTAATGCACAACTCTCAAGACATAGGGTCAGTTTCAGAAAATATAACTAAAAAGTGACCAACTGTAGCTTTAAGGCCAGCAAACAGGATTGGCGCCAGCTTTACAACATCCAGACCTCGATTCACATTTTCTTCATTACATTAATATATAATTCACTTTAAAAACCAACAGGGAGACCTTGTTTGCACACTATTGCTATTTTAAATTTGGAGCCATGTTTCGAGTGGTTTTGTGTATTAGGTGGTATGTAGTAACCCTCAAAATGAGTAAGCTCTGTAGAGTCCTGCTATTATAATTGCCTGCTGTAAGGGACAAAAGAAGAGCAGTGATGGGCTGGTGACCTGTGAGCTCCAGCGGGCTGCACAGCGAGCTGACAGCTGGAGGCAGCAGGGGCAGGCAGGAGTGTTTGGACTCTAAATCCTCCAGACCCTGCACAAAGGGGATGGACGCGTTCTGCACAAACTGCACCAGCAGCTGAGGGGAGAAAGAGAGAGAACAGAGACACAGCATTATGACGAAGCTAGTCTCTTATAAATACATCATTCCACAATAAAGTCTACTTCCTTAGAAAACACTAAGCATGGAAATGATAACAAGATTACCTCTGGTTTGGAGTCAAGCTCATCAGAAAGCATGGGTCTCCCTGTGTGGAACCTGTAGAATAATAAGAGCAATGCAGATCCATCACTTTCACCAATATGTTATAAGATGGACTGTTATGGAAAGATAATACATACCTCGCGTTTGACCAACTAAATTAGATGTTCTCTGTCGGTCATAGGCGCAGGGTCATGCAGGTCATCTTTGTGTCAACAGCATCGCACTATCTGCGTCAAACAACAGCACAAAACGTCAAGTGAGCAAGTAAACGTCTTAGCATTGCTAGCTTACAGAGAGCCACTACTAGTTGACATTTATATGCAAACACTAGCTGTTCAAACACTTCAGCTCAAATTTAGCTAAAGCTCGAAAGCACCGGGTTAGTGTAAACAGAGTTTGATAAAACAGACATAACACAAACTGCCTTGTTAAGTTAGCTTGCAGGGGGTTAGCAGTTACCAAACTAGCTACCGAGGCTAAAACACAGAGGCTAGCTGCCAAGTGTCGACGCTAGGCCGCTGACGATACATTGTTAATTTATTTAATGTTATTACTTTTTAATAAACGTGAAACTCGTTTGTTTACCTTGCAATAGCTGTGTTTTGTGAGCTAAAAAAGTGAGAGTCCTATTCCTCTTCTTCTTCTTTGAGGTTTAACCTAAGCTTGCATCCTTGTGTTGCCTTACCGCCATCTGCTGGAGTTAGCTACAACCTATTGCTGTCCCATCATCACCGATGCCATCTAGTGGATGTAACTGTAAACTACATACAAAATATTCAGAAAGTTATTAAGTCATTTTTGGTAAAGTCATGAATTAATAAACGACCATACCCAAAATATCTCCAACAGTAAATTAACTGTAAAGAAAGTGCCATGAAAAATGTCTTGGTCTTTTTATTAGGGAACTTTAATAGATAGAGATCCTATCCTATCTATCCGAGCAATGGTGGACATAGGCTGTGCTGTAGCCAAGTATAAATGTATCGCTTCTGTATTTGCTTTTATATATTTGTTTGCTAATGCAATGAGAAACTAAAAAAATAGACATATCACTCGTCCTCTATCCAAGATTCTTAACACCAGGGATGTTAACACCAGGGAAACTTCAAATGATCAGCCAGGCATCTGAGTGCTAAGACACAGCATGGTGTGCCAGTATGACAATATCCCTAAACACACATCAAATCTGGTTTTGAATCCCAAACATAGTTAAATGTAGTGCTTTATTTTTAAATTACTCAACATAATCCTCTATAGTCCAAATATAGTGAGTCTATCAGATGTTGGCATAACTGCTGACTTCTGTCTGTTTTCAAAATAAGGACTGATGAAGTTAATCAGTGCATTTCCTTAAATAAAAGTGGGGAAATACAATAAAACTGATATGTTTAAATAATTCCGTATATTTTGTAATCACAGGTGCAAATACACTTTTTCAACTTAAGCGTGTACTTATGTTCGCAGGCGATAAGATTGCCAAAGTACAATATAAATAAGCCCTCCTCGAGAAGTCCCTCAGGAGCTTTTTTAAGTCAACTTAAACACAGTTTCACATCAAATATTATACAGAAACAGAATGGGCAAACAAGTATTTAATACTGAGGAAACTGCTATTAAATTAAACATTTGACCATGTAATTGTTATGTATGTCTGTCATGTAGGAAAGTATGTATGCAGATTGTGTACCATAGCTGCCATCAAATGCTTCTCAGAAATTGCTTCAGAGCGGCTCTCAGTTTATTTTAGTGCAAATGCAAAGTTTTGACAGACATTGGGTTTGGATATTAAGGCCATAACTTATTAACATACACAAACGTTCCTATCAGGCATCACAAAACTCCACAAAGGTGCCTAATTTGGACAGTGAAATCCGTTGTCAAATATAAGTAGAAATCTGGATTCATGAGACCAAAAGTTGAGCCAGTCTTCCACAAGAAACCTAAGCTGATGTTCGTCATAGACTCAATCATCCCCATCATCATATAGAGAATGCAAAACTATTATAAACCGTCAACAGGGCCTGCCAAATATGTCACATCAGGTTTCAAAATGCAGCAGTGGAGATAAAGAAATGTTAGGCACATGTTTACACTGACTGGCAGGAGGCCATGGACACATGTCATGTGACAGGAGAAGAGTTTCACAAGCCTGTCAGATTCAACGATTTGACATAACTGTAACTGCTGTAGGGGTGTCACGATAACAGACATGTAGTAACCAATTCAATCCCAAATGTCTTGATGCCAAGGTAAAAAGGAAATACATTTAGAGTACTTCCACATACACTCCTTTTAAAAGTTGCTTTAATGTTTTTTGTTAAGTGATACTTCTCTTGCTTAGTATCTATTTTATACTGCTTTAAACTATTGTATTTATTAACGTTATAATTCAATGAATATAGCTTGAGCACTCATTAATGCAACTCAATAGCACCTCTGTTCAACAGCTGCTAACAGATAACTTAACTAGCTTTCTTCCTGCACATTTTGACACAGATTTGATGTTTCTTAACAATAATAAATATCAGGGGGAAATTATGGTGCATCCCCTTGAGGTGTCAAACATTAGTCTATTGCATCCCAAATTCATTTTCCATGGACACCAGGGTAACGGAGCGCCATTAGTCTTGAGCCTTGACAGTACCTACCGCTCTATAGAAAAACAAGTTTCATCAAGTTTTCAGAATGTTGGCCTTGACAGTTATCCTGACACCCCAAAACGGCTTCATTACATGAATACACACTTTGACAGTTAACTGGATGCACGTGAAGCAACATATCAGTAGAAAACGGCCTCGAGGACAAACATGAATGATGCAAAACTGTTGAAACAGACCAACCTAATACCATTTAATGAAATCAGACATGTGTTGTTAGAAAGAGCAGTATGCTGATATTTAAACAATTTCGTTGAGAACACCATGTCATGCAACGTTACAGTTTACAGGTCCAGTATTCAAATAAAGAGTTCAGATTCTGAGCCTGTATTGTGCTTTTGGGTTTAAAAAAATGGTTTGTATCCGTGCAACACACCGTTTGCGTTCTCGTGTAAACAGCACCTTAGTCAGGCTCAGTATGGCAGAACAGGACGCTGTGGTTCTGGCTTGTTTGACCCTAACACACCAAGCAACAGCAGGAGGATGGGCAGCACTTAAAGTGTGACTGACCATCCCCCACAGATTGAGTCCTTCACTGATTGCACTAATCGGCCTTTCCTGTGGTTGTTTGGATGATTCATCTCGTTGAAACAGCGACAGAGGCAATTACAGGTGGGGCTCTGTGAGGCCTCGCAAATCTGTTTAAGTGTGGTTTTCTTTTTCCACAAGCTAAAAAGACCACTGTCTGACAGGGTCCAGCAAAACAAAAGGTGCTGAACATATGTGTATGTTGGCTGTCAGCCTGCCACCAGCTACAGTCTTACAATGAGTGCAACTTTCCACAGAAAACGTGTGGCAGCGAAAATTGTTTTTTATCTGGACCGACTCTTTGAGGTCGGCTTGGTGTGTCGGGGCCCTAAGGCAGCCACAAGTAGGCCACAGCACACTTTCTGTGTGCGAGACAGTCTAGGGGTGGGGGGTGCAGTGTGGAGAACATTACTTTCGGTCCATCTGTCTCTATACACTCCCCCTCCACCGGCCTGCCTTTCCCTCCTCAGTCTAAACGCTTACAGCCCAGCACTAGTCCAGGTCTAATCTGCCTTTAAGCTGGTCTGAGCAGCTCTGGTCTGAGCAGCTCTCTCCTTCTCTCCTCCCTCCACCGGAAGGCTGGCCAGCAGCTTCAAACAGATGCTGGTGTCGCCGCTGCACAGAGCCTGAAGGAACAGGTCCGTGTGCTCTTTTAGCCGGTCTAGGTCGCTCTGGGTGCGTCGGTTCTGCCTGTGGAGCTCCTTGGTGCGGAGTGCGATGTCCAGCAGGCCGGATTTGCTCAAGATGTTGTACGTGTTGCAGAAGCGCTTCCTCTTCGCATCAGCGTCACTGTCACTGTGGTCACATTCTGCTGATGAGCTTTCCTCTTGGACAGCCCTGTCTGTATGAGTAACAGACAGGGAGGTGGAAAACTCGGCCTGGCTGACAGCTGATGAAGGCTTCTCCCTGGCAGGGCTGCTGCTGGCACTGGCCTCTGCTGTGGGGAGAGAGAGTCGTCTCTGGAGCAGAGGAGACGTGGTGCTCTGGGTAGAAGGAAGACTGGGAGTGGTCGAGGCAGAGTTACTAGCGCCACCACACAGGTTTCTCTTCTGCTTTTCTCTTTGACAGTGTTCCCGGTGGTTGGAGGTCAAACTGCTTCCCCTCTCTGAGCCAGAAGAAGAGGACGAGTGTGAAGAAGAAGAAGACGACGAGAAGGAGTGAGAAGAAGAAGAGGTGTTGTTGGAAGATGAGGAAGCAGTTCCTCTCCCTGAGGAACTGGAGCTGTCGCCGGGATGTGGAGCTATCTTGGGGTAGGATTTCAGGATTGGAAGATACTTCTTGGGACGTCTGTGTCTAGAGGGGGCCTCTTTGGGAGCAGGGGAAGTTTGACGAGAGACCACAGGCCGAAGGAAGACCACCTGAGGCTGCTGGACCACAGGCTGGACCACCTCCACTGTGGGACTAAACCCCCACTGCTTCATAGCAGGAGGACTTTCACCCGGCTGCAAAGATAACAAAAATACAAAATAAAGATTAAGAGATTTGAAGAGGCCTTTGCCAAGTATACATGCATTTATTTCCATCGTTTGGGACACAATAAGAACACATTTTAAAAATGATGCGGACAACATTCTTCACAAAAAAAAAAAAAACTGCATCAATTCATCATTTAGTCTTTAAATGCCAACATTGACCTATTGCAAAGTCCACAAGGTAGAGACTTTTGCTTAAAATATGACTGACTGTTGATTAAATGTCAGTCATAGTGTGCTCCACAACCAGCACAGTTTTGTCGTAGCTGCTAAGCAACCCAATCAGTTGTTCTCAGATACTAAAGCCCCCTTTAGGGGATTGGCGTCTGAAGCGGATTTACAGTGTCCACACATCCGACCTTCTCCTGACACAGCACCTGTAGCAGGTCAATCTCTGGGCATCATTAGAGCAGGGACGGCAGAGTAGGTCTCTACACTTCACTGTTAAACCACAGATTAAGATTACATCACTTTGTGGTGTGAATGCTGGATGCTGATAAATAAAATGAGGCTGATCCGGCTTTGCTGTTTGAAATGGGTAATAAGAAGGTTACATAATAAGGGTAGTTGGGAAAAGTGGGAATAGGATCAATTTGTATGTCAATTAAAACAGTGTATAATAGATGTGTCATATTAATATATCTTGAAAAGCTGATGCTGTATGGTGGCTTTGAAAGGTTTGAATTGAGGATGTATCAATAAATAAAGAGATGAAAGTGCATGGAAAAGCTGCTGAAGCGTCATGAATATCTGGAAAAGTTGAGTTTTCCCGTAATTGCCTTTCTGAGAATAAGGATCAAAACATCAGCTGAGGTCTAAGCCAAGAAAAAGGTTGAACTGTTAAAAGTGTTCCTCGCGGATTGTTAACAGGACAAATGTTTAGTTCCACTTTCTAACTCTTAAAAACAGTTTGGGGCTTTTATTTTCAAAGAAAAGTCTTATCATGAGCTTCCCTCCTAAATATTTAAACAAAAGCCTAAAAGATACAGTAGTGATATGACGGAAATGTGCCATTCAAAAATAACGGTTAATGTGGACCAGAATAAAAAAAAAAAAAGGTCTAACTGAGCTACCACTTTAAGTGTCTGAGGCCAAAATCTGCTATAAAAATATCCTGTTGCTCAGCAATAAGACTATGTGAATGGTCCGCCTGTTTTTGGCGACACATTCATGACAGCTGTGACTAGACTGTGAGTTCAACACGGTTGTAATTCATCTGACCATTACTTCCCTGTGACCTGCTCCTATCACTGCCTTCCAGGAAACAGATAATTAATCCGCCCATTAATATCAAAGCTCAAGTTGAGCTTATAGAGTTTGCCGTGTGGCAGCAGTGTACCTGCTTGAGGAGGACGTTGTTCATGATGATCATGGGAGAGAGGCTAGAGTAGGAGCCTCCCACTACAGCCAGCTGAGAGGAATGGGACCCCGAGCCAGAAGTCTGCAGTCCATTCTGTACAACACGAATGGGGGACTTCTCGGAGTCTGTGGTGTCCATTGTGCTCATGTGCTCCGAGCTTGCATCTATAGACCAGGAAGAAATTACCATAGGGTTTAATTAAGTGATATATTATAATCTAAGCACATATAACTGAGGTAAGAGCAGAGACGTACCTGAGAATCCGGAGTCTCTCTCTGACTCAGCCCCGGAGGATCCAGACTTTGTCATGCGTGGTCTGTTTGCTGCCCTGGAGTGACTCTCCGACTTCCTCTTGGTGCTCATCTCCTTTCCCGATGATGTTCTTGGCTTGAAAGGCTGCAACAGCAACTACATCAGCAATGACATAACATGAAGTTGTTTACATAAAAAGCAATGCAGCATATCTACAATCCTAATATGCTGGGTATTTTAATATTGTGATCATAACAAACGCCTCTTCCTGCTGGCTGTTTGGACCGGACGTCACACTGTCTTATCTTCCTGGAAAGCTCCAGTGGAGTTTACTGAACAATAAAAACATACTCTGTTACAGTGTGACAAGCATTTATATGAGCCTCCCCTTGTTTATGGTATTGCCAACGAAACTGAATGAAAATCCCAAACGTGATTGCTGTCCAAGTTAGTTAAACATATATGGGTGAAGGTATAGCTACATGTTGTTAGTATGGAGTTATTAGCAATAAAGGAAGTCTTAAAGATAAGTGGGCTACACAAGTAAATTTTGCATGACATGAATATTGACGTATTCATTCCAGTATAACATGTGATACATGACAGCCTAACTTAGCTAGCTAGCTGAACGCAACTACCAGAATGCAACACACAATAAAAGTTAGCACTCTGGCTAGCTACATTAAGTGCTAATGCAAAGCTAACTCGACACGAAGTACACAGTGGGTATAAAAACACCACACAACGTTTAAGAAGCACACAGGAATATGCGTACTTTGTCCTCGGCGCCGTTTCAACGAAGCTGACTTCGATGTGTATGAGCCTGCCGCCGGTTCCTGCTGTGTCTCGGTTTCCTCTCCTCGGTGTGCTCGTTCAACACTGTCCAATAGAACTCTGTGTTCCACGGTATTCTGCACGAGCCGCCCTGCCTGTCCGCTGGGTCACATGCTGCGGAGCACGGTCGGTGGTGACAACAGCAGTTGCAGTTGAATTGTCCTTTGTGAGCTTCAAATCGGACCTCACGACACCGACCAGCCGTGGGCTTTCACACATCTACCTGCTATTGTTCCTCAATGGTGACATTTACAAAGCACAAGGCAAAAATGCTCTATCGGGTTTTGCCATATTTGGTAGTTAAGGGCGTGGTATGTTTGGAGTATTGTGGACGTCACAAGATTCCCGCCCACCTAGGGATTTCCAGGCCTTTGATTGGCCAACCCAGCAAGCGGCAAGAAAACGTGACCACTACCAAATATTTGGCAAGTTAAGGACATTGTGTTCGCTTTACAGTGTTTGAAGGTGTACAGTACAGGGCATGAATCTCAAATGTAGCTTACTGTTGGGAAATGTACTAGTGACGTGAGTAATATACTGGTGTAAGAGCCTGGTTGACCCACAGCTAACTTAAGCAGGGCAGGACTTCTCTGCATCATGTTTGAAGACGTGAACAAGATGTAAACCCCTCTGAACAAAAACATCTCACGTGCATGCTGCTCTTGACTACATTACTTCTACTCCTTAAGCACATTTGAATGCTTGCAATAACAAAAATGTAGTGTGAAGTGGCATGCTTTCAAATGGCAGTAGGAAAATATTCCGAGGGAGACAAGACAACCTCAAGTGCTTCTGCTAAACAATCTAAATAGGTTGTGTGATTAAGTCATACTCAAAGGTCAAACCCTCCTGTGATTGCTTGACTTCACAAAGCTGCAGGGCAACCCTAATCATCCTATAGTGTGAAATACAAAATGAGGAAACTCAAGTGCCATCTAACATCTCGCATGTTTTTGAAGGGCTGTAAATGTAATACAAATCCATGGATAACAGTAACCCCGCCCTTGTGCTTGGTTAATAATGCGCCTTCGACCAAGAAAGAGCTCTCAGTGTCCTCACCTGTTACACATCCCAATGGTTTCCAATGAAAATATAGATAACACAGAGGCTCATTGTATTTTGAGTGTATTTTATTCACAATATGTCCCACAACACTTTACAGAAAGTCACATACACAATGTATTTGTATTCAGTTATAACTATTAAAGCAGGAGTCACTCTTCAAAAAGGCACAAAATAATTAATGAAAGAAGATTTTCTCTTTCTGTGAATGTTGCTATTGATCTAAATGTTAATCAGTAAGTATGGATGGAGGCTTACATCTTTTCCCTGATAAGCGTACACCATTACACACATTATCTCTGTTCTACATCTGTTGTATCCTATGTCTATTTTTTAAAACCTCCCTCAAAGCAACTCGATTAAAATATTGATTTTGATCTGTTAAAAACAGCAGTAAGAGCGAAATGAGTTTTGCAGATATGGTCGTTTGCTTTGATTATTAATCAAAAAAGAAAAAAATGTAATGGAAAGGATGCAGAGTCTTGATGAATGGACCATAACAGGAAATATTTCGAGACAGAAGGTGAATAGTCAGAGATGACTCATTCATTGATGGTCTGCTGTGTGAAACTCCTCCTAAAACGATG
Organism: Notothenia rossii; assembly: GCF_949606895.1. Lineage (NCBI taxonomy): Eukaryota > Metazoa > Chordata > Actinopteri > Perciformes > Nototheniidae > Notothenia > Notothenia rossii. Next base: position 9,738 of record NW_027639549.1, read on the forward strand.
CACAGGCATTTGTTTCAGTGAAGATTTATCTTGTTTTGAGGGAACCCGCACCTGAAAAGACAAGTTAACCAACATAATTAGTTAAATAGTAACATACAACATTGTCTATAAAATACATCTGCGTCCTCTTAAACCAACAAAGTTAGACTTTACCAAATGCCGTCAACACTTCCAACCAAGCAAACAGCAGATCATTTGGTGTTATTTAGCAACATCATTTGTGAGCTACTACTGCAATTGAGCCTTTATCAGCAGAATTCTAAATAGAGACCAATACGGAAGGATTGCTTATTAAATATTAACAGGATTTGTCCTTAGTGTGAAAGTTTGAACAGAGGAAATGGATCGTATCATTCAACCAGATCTAAACATTTGAATACCTGTTTAATTTTTTTATTTCTCTTACGATACATAACATTCCTCAGCAGAAGCCATACAAAAGAAAAACATTTTGGTTTCCATAAAAAAAATCAGTATAGGAAAAACTTTACTAATCCCGAGATGGAGAATGGATTTTGTAACTGTGTTCTAATAATACTTCCCTTTTGAATCAGAGATGTATACTTGAATCTGGGTTGAGACACCATTTCCAAAGTCATGTCCTTTAATATGCTGTCTTTTTTGTATCTGTATACAGATGTTTTACGATGAAATATCTTCATTGAAAGAAAGCAACATCAATCTTTAACTGACACATACACTTCCTGAAAGTTCACAACTACTTCCAAATTGGAAATGGAATCAGGTTAGGAGACAAGCCCATGTACTTTGGCTCAGCGCCCACTGTTTTGACACATGAAACTTGATTTGTACACTTACATGGATGGATTACAGAACACTTCTAGGGCACATTCCCGGGGCCAATGGGTGCATAGAGCATCTGTTTAAAGTCCCATTTCACAGTGGAGTTAAAAGGCAAAATGTCCTGCTGGACCACCAAAGTAAAATCCTTAACCTTCAAATGTATTACAGGGATGAAGCCGTTAAGCAAGACCTAAAGGCACTGTTTATTTCCTCAGGTTTACATACAGTTCAGTTTAAGTTCAGTACTGGTATCATACAATTGAAATACCCTGCAACACATTAAAAACGTTGCAAGTGTGTGTGAGATTCGACATTCAAGATTGGGTGGAGGGGGTTATGATATGAAGCTATGGTTTAAAAAAGGAACCGCAGCCAAGGAACATCATACTGTGTGGTGAGGAAAAACATGGCCACAAAGATTCTAACACGGTTGATAAAACATTTATAGTAGGAAAAAATACAAAACATGACCTTACCAAACAACAAGTTCAAGTCAAATATTTAGCTTTAAGGGAGGCTGATTCAGAGGGTGGATCAAATTCAAACTGCAGGATTACATATCCCCTCCCTCTCCTTACCAGAGGAGATGGGTGACCTAGTTTTCACTACATCGAGCACCTACTTCAAATCATCCGTTGTTCCTGATTACCCAGGAAGGTAAACTTTGTGTTCTTCTACGACCTTGCAACAAGTGATGCTACTCATAATGAGCCTCTTCACTGAGTGCTTAAAGGACAGGTTTATGTTTTCAAGTCTGTCTTTAAAGTGTAACCACATGCACAAAGGTAAGTCAAGAGCTTATTGATTTATCGGACAATATCTCTATTCTAGACAAAGTAAATCCACCACGGCATCTAGAATTGCACTTATTTAAAGTATTTCTACTTTTGAGAGAAAGCAAAAATGCTTCAAAATTGATTTTCACCTCGTGGTGGGTCCTTTCAAGAGGCCCTAGGAGTGTGCACCTTCACAGCACCACTGTATAATGCTCTACAAACCTGGCCACAGCTTTAAAAGCCTTCTTTATGGCAATGCCTTCATTTACACTAAAGGGGAGCGAGAGAGATTACCCCGTGACATACGTTGCCCCTTTGAACTTTATTTAATTAGTGTTCACACAGACAAACAAATACCAAACTCAAATCAGATAAACACCTTAGATCAGACTTTCCAATGATGGTCTTATATACTATAGGTCTTGGACTAAATTGCGTCAGCTTAAAGTGTAACCTGATTTTTTTTTAAATACCTTTACTCTTCACTAATCCCCTAATTTGTTTTCTTGTATGTGAATTCGGTGATTTTCAGACTAACCCTTTACACTGGCCGCCCCTGGTTTGAACTAACAGCTACTTCAGATTATCATTTATCATCATAAACGAGCGGTGGATTACAGGCCTGCCAAAGAGAAGACTAACACATCAGATAATACACTGTGACATTGTTTAATCTGTCCTTGGAAGTCTGACAGTGAGGGGGAAACAGTGATAAATGTAACCGTAAATGTCCAAACATTGTGAAACAGTGTGGGTTTATGTGTGTGTGTGTGTGTGTTGTGTGTGTGTTTGTGTGTGTGTGTGTGTGTGTGTGTGTGTGTGTGTGTGTGTGTGTGTGTGTGTGTGTGTGTGTGTGTGTGTGTGTGAGTGTGTATGTGTGTGTGTGTGTGTGTATGTGTGTGTGTGTGTGTGTGTGTGTGTGTGTGTGTGTGTGTGTGTGTGTGTGTGTGTGTGTGTGTGTGTGTGCCACAGGAGGACAATCCATCTCTTACTTGCCACAGCCGTTTGCTGTCTTCTTGTGTTTCCTCCTGCGGGGTCTGTTCTTGATAGACTCACTGCTGTGGAGGCAGAGCAGAGAGCAGTGAAGATATTGACGTGTTCAAGTCTGATAGATACAAATTCCCAGCTACTGACCTTTTATTATTCAGAAGCTTCTGACGGGCTCTAAAACAGAAGGGAGAAGACACAACAAATGGCAGTTAGCTGTAGTATAAAAATATGAATTTGCATTCGGTGCTTACTGGAAATAATTACCTGCATTCACATCTCTGATGCTCCACAAAGGTGAGTTCCACATGGTGCATAGATATCATGGGATTAATCCTCATCACCTGAGAGATAAAACAAGGGAAAACTGAATATAGGGCTGTTGGAGCTATTTACTGTGTTGAATTATTTAATATTTAAACTTTATTTTTCATTTTTATCTCTTTATCTGAAAAGAGGTGCTGCAGCACAGACAGTATGAGAAAAATAAAGACCTCTTGAACAAGCATGTAAACAGGTCACAGTGAATACACAAAATGCACATGAAACCTGGAAATCAACATAATAGGACATAATAATATGTTATAATAATAATAATAATAATAATAATAATAATAATAATAATAATAATAATAATAATAGGACTTCAAGGACAAATCAACACTAGAAGGGCCATTCATTTCACATCCACATAAAGTGCATTTTCAACCCCCATTCAGGTATTTCTTGTATTTCTGAGAGACAGTACACCTGCAGTGTGATGTTGCTTTCAAGTGTAGCCTGGCACTCCATGTTCTCGTCCCCACAGCAACCAGAGCAGCGCCAAAGTGGGACACAGGCCGGCATGTAGATGTACTCCACCTCTCCAGGGTACTCATGCTCCACGTCCACTAACTGCTCCATAGGTCGACACATGCTCCTCACCCACACCTCCTGGAACCCCATCACTGCAGGACAGGTTTAATCTTTGATTATTTGGTAGAGTTTGAAAAACCTCTTCAGTGTGACCAGTAATCAATTACATTTATTCAAGTTCTGTACCTAAGTATCATTTTGAGGTATACCTGAGTATTTGCAGTTTATGCTACTTTGTACTTTTACTCACATTTGAAAGAAATATTGTTTGTTCTTATTCGGATAAAAGTATTTACAAAAGTAAATACTTGTCTTTAGCATCCTTTTTTAATGCTAAATAGTTTCTTAATAATACTTGTTTTTTATTATCGTTATATATTTCTTTTTTTGTTATTTACTTTGCAACTTTTTTTTTTTAGATTGTTTATGTTCGCACCACCAGATACCAAAGCAAATTCCTTGTATGTGTAAAAGTACCTCGCAATAAACTTTCTGATTCTGATTGATCTCAAAGCTTTAGAAATGATGAGAAACTTGTAAATAAATGTGTTAGCATAATAAGCACATTTACCAGCTGCTATGAACAAATGAATGTGTCAATCCGGTAATTTTATATATATGATTCTGAGATCATCTCAGAAGGGGTACTTTCATTTTTGATATTTTAAGTATATTTTGATGCCAAATGTTTTGTCTTTCTTTAAGAAAGATTCTGTGTGCAGGAATTTCACTTCTAACAAAGTATCTTTTACAATTGCTATTTTTAAGTAAAAGATCTGAGTACTTCTTCTCCAATAAGTGGGATAGGCCTTACCTCTGTGACCCCCTTCTGGAGGGTGGGAAATCTGCAAAAATTATTAAATAAACGTAAAAATCAAATATACATTTATTTTTTGGTAAAGGCTGTTACATTAATATCAAACATTTTGGTGCAAAGAAAATCTGGAAATTAGTATAAAAGAGAAATTACGATGTTATAAATCGGTTGATCAGCGGTAGGTCATTGTGTAGTTGCAGAGCGCCCTCTACTGGCAGAGTAAAGAAGTGCACACACAACCCATCCAGTGAAAACAATGAGCAGCATGGTTTACCACTGTGTCACTGTTTAAGCAGTAAACTGAGCCAGCAATCAAACTTGATTTCTCAATTTGATATAATCCCAGAAGTGTTATTATCACAAGAAGCGGAAACCACAGAAGAATAACAGTGAAGAATAGCTTCAGCCTTTTCTCATGGGAGATTTCCACACAATAAACAGTTTAAACAAAGGCAGTACTGTCAAGTATCATGACACAGCCTGGATATCTTGAAGATCTCACCACCCAGCCTCCACATTGTCCTGGTTTCTGAAGGCCAAATGAAGCAGTAAAACATGTTGATCTTGGCTCTATACCTTCTTTTCAATATCAACAATCTCTTTCTGACTCCTCGCCCCTGTCTCCTGCTTTCCTCTCACATTTTTAACACTGATGGGAAAATTATTTCCTAAATGTCACACACAGGGAGTTCTTTGTAGGTTCGTAGAAAACAGTAGGTTTTATTGTGGGATATTTATGTTAGCTCAAAGTTATTTTGTAATTGGGCCCAAGAGTCTTTACTCCTTCACCCAACAATAGTTGCATTAAAACAGAATAATAAGCATGGATGTGCATGCATTTATTACATAACCTAAACACTGAAATGTGTGTTCTTGTTTCCACCCTCTAATTGTGTGAATTACACAATGCTAATGTTGTCATTTACTTGATGCTGATTTGTTTAAATTGCATTTGAAATGACATGTTATCAATATCTTACATTATAGATGCTTTGTTAAGTTTCTGTAGGCAAAACTATTTTTTGTTTTAAACTGACATTTGAAATTTAGGCCATTTGTTTGAAATACAAAACTTGGATCCGTGTTTTTTACATTAATCAGATTCTAACCAGGTGCATTTGAGCCATTTCTGTGTTGCTTCAAACACCAAAATGTTGTGGATGGATGACATTTCCTTTTTAATAATAAATTGTGAAACATATTTATTATTAAAAACGATATTTCATCCAAATGCTCCTACACCTACTACTCATCTCGCATCAGTAATCCATGTGAGAAGCTTTCTGGATTGCACTGGGCATGAAAATCATTTTCTGTCAGCTTGCTACTCAATACAAGTCTCATTTATAATCTCCTCACATGAACTGCAGCACATATTGCTCATCCAGTCGGTTCCATGCCGGGTGATACTGAATATCTGTCTTGCCTGGGGTCAGATGTTGTTATACCAAGAGGGAGCACTAGTGCAGAACCAGAGAAGTGGAGAATTACATCTCATCACCAGCAGAACCTGAGGCTACAGAGTCTCCTATAACCAGCACTGCTGATACAGTGTAGCTCACCTCTCTATCTCACCCTGCTCCATGTAGCAGCTGCATCTTATACTGGTGTTGAGTCATAGACTGACACTGGACTCATCAGCAGCTCAAACTGTGCAAATCAGCATTAATATCTTTATTATTATGTATACACCACTGCATATATTGTAATATATGCATTTTAAAATATGTATTGTTGTTATATGCACGTTTCACGCAATAAACCATATTTTATTTTGTCTTAATTTACATTATTTAATTTCATATTCTGTTCTTTACATATCATATTCTATTTACATGTATATAGACTTTTTACACTACTTTTATTTTTGTATTTTTGTATTTTATTACATATGCTGGATTCATTGTTGGAGGAGCTCAGGTCATAAGATTTTCATTGCCATTTCTACACTGTAGCCTGTGCATATGACAATAAAAACCTTTGAATCTTTATTGTAAATATTTTGTATATTATTTTATTTCAATTAATCTATTATTGCACATTTTTACAATAACTTTTTACGATCATAAACTGAATTATTTTATTCTATTTCATTTTTTTATTCCACATTTTGATATAAATGATGTTTATTATTTATATATATTATATACAGAGCAAATGAAACCCTTAGATAAATAAAGTATTGTGATTATCTGGGCACTGTAATCTAAACATAACAAATCTCAAAACCCTGCAGATATTATCTTCCTGGTGGGCACACAGCCAGTCAAATATACAGATAGTGCGTAAAAAACAAGTGTTGAACAGATGTGACCTCTCACAGTGGAAAAAACTCTGTTAGCTTCACTGTTTAAGGTGAGGTGCTAATAGGGAATCATAGACTTCTCCTAAAAAAGAAAACCGTAACTTCTGCTTTAGCATGTACAATATCACGGAATAAATTACATTTCAAATTAAAACTTTTATAATAAATAAATGAAAATATTTCGCTAAATATGTGTTTTAAAAACATCTGCAAATTGCAGTTTCCGGTGGCTAGCTAACATGACAGAATGTTTTTTTTTATGACCTACCTGCGCACGTGCCAGTTGGAGCAAAATAACCGATAAAAGGTGCGAGACTCCGAGAAAACTTTGCATAATTTCAAGACAAGTTGCCTCCTCTCGTCTTCAGTCGCTCACAAAGAACTGTAAAATTAGGAAAAATAAGCGGTTCTTCGTCAAACCCTTAAATACATACAGCTGATTATCAATAGGAAATAGAAGCTCTCTCGTGCGCTCTGTCTTCCTTCCTTTTCTCCCTCTGCACCTCTGCACCTCTTTCACTTTTTCCACTCTCTCACTTTCTCTCTGTCTCACACACACACACACACACACACACACACACACACACACACACACACACACACACACACACACACACACACACACACACACACACACACACACACACACACACACACACACACACACACACACACACACACACACACACAGACAATAATTATATATAATCATCATATTAAGCAATTTAGCAAAACATATAAACTATTTATGATCAGACTTGCTAACTTACTACGTTTACTTAATAGCAAACCATGCTAATGTGTTGTAGGATTTCACAGACACCCATTAGTTTATTCTAATGCTATATTAAATATCAGCAAATTCAATCGGTAAAATTGGACTAAGTTTGCATTATATTCTTTCTCAAAGTTGTATTACTTAGTGAGGAAACAGACTTTTCAAATCAATCTATAACAGCCCATAATTTAACACTGAGAAAACCCAGTGAAGGCTTAATGTTCAATCTGATGTAATGGCTAATGATAAAAAGTAATCATCATGGAGATACTATACGTGCTTCTCACAGGGCAGCAACATGATGAAACTGTAGGTTGCAAAGAGCAGTAACATCAAATACATAATAGAATATAAAATGTTGCAGCAAACATACAAATGTTTTTAAAACTCCTACTAGCTCCCTGTATCTCTGTGCTACCTGCCAACACAGCAGCTCGGGACCTGCTTCTGATCTCGTTTGTAGTTTTATCAATTCTTCTTCTGCCTTGTTTATGCATTGAACTCTCACAGTGTTGCCTGTTTAGTCTTGGCACAGACGCAGCAGACCTGAGGTTATCAACATTGATGCTGTGAGGAAGAGCAGAATGTTTATGCCCTGTCCTGTGTTTACTGCAGATAACATATCTGTTATCATCAGTTTATAGCTGCTGTGAGTGCTCCAAACAACTGCTGTGTAAATATAACCTTCCTGTTATACACCACGTGGCTTCTTGTGGTTTCTAAAGCTCCTGATTATTTTTTCACAAAATGACTTAGAGGTGCCTTGTTTGTTTTTTCTGCAGGCCTGGACATTTATTAGAAAGGGCTCAGGTGTGTTTTCACAGCCAGTGTGATTTACAGGATAATTGGTCTGGTGTTTGTTGAGAATAGCCTCTGTGGAGGAGAAAACGAAGATGGATGACGCCTTTCCTCTCTCCTCATCTTCCTCTCCCTCCTCCCAGGCTGTGATGGTGTGATGCTCATGTTGGAAAATCCAT
>NW_027639548.1:0-1000 GCF_949606895.1 Notothenia rossii
TAGAAGTAAAACTAGAAGTAAAACAAGAGAAATAGTATAGCAATATCCTGTAAAATTTTGTAAAAACATGAATAAAACTAGTAATAAACTACACATATTCAGATGTTATACATACAGTGTCCTACACTAATAATACAAAGTTATTATTAGTATGCTGTGTGTACCTTGTGTGCACCGCCTAGTGGTTAAAGCACGTTATTGAATTACTTTTGTTGAATAATGTTATTTTTGTTGAATAATGTTATTTGATGAAAAGAATATTAAGAGTATTAAAGATATTAATATGAGGACCTTAGAAACCTTAGAAAATCTTGACATCTTGAAAGGGATGTGCAAAATAGCCATTATATACAGTTTTTAATTAACTATAACGAGTAATTAATATACTTTATAGAGATTTGCAGATAAATGTTTAGTCTTCTCAAGCACCAACTATCAAATATCTCTCCTGATTGTTGGCACTTGACAATCACCTTTCCCTGAATTTTACTCAGGTGTAACTAAAGTCTGATTTAAGGGTTGTTTATATTTCACATCATTAATCAGAATCTGCAAAGTAACTCAAATAAATGTAGTGGAGTAAAAATACCAGGTTAACCTCTGAATTGTAGTGGAGTAGAATTACAAAGTAACAATGAGCTGTAATGTGGGTATATATTAATGCTGCCCATTGAAGCGATTTTCACCCATTTATTAATTACATGTTTTAAATTTGTACACACCAATTTGTTTCCTATTGCCTAAACTTCCAGGGCTGTACACAGTTTAATGTCAACAGTCTGTCAACTTCTAATTTTGGGAAAAAACGTCTTTTAAAACTACAATTCCCAGTAGAGACGTGCCATAGAACATGTTGCGAACATGGTTGCGAAACACAATAGCCAGCATGTGTAGTTCTGGGGGGGCGTTCGAGTCCAGTTTTGGATAATCTGCCGTGGTTTCGTTCCATTTCAAAGAGCTGTTTGGTGCTCGGCGTAACCTTGGTGCACTGCCACTCCAA
>NW_027639547.1:0-137982 GCF_949606895.1 Notothenia rossii
TTCAATTCCGCCGGATCTAACGTCACTTCCGGTTGGCGGCAATATTATTATTGCCTTGCAGTTCATGGAGCAACCACTATGAGTGCTAAGGGTCATGTTACCTTTAATTCCGCCGGATCTAACGTCACTTCCGGTGGGCGGCAATACCACTTCCGGGCTAGTAATTACATGTGGCGGCGGCTGAGAGAGCATGTGTATTAAGATTCTACTAAAATCCTCTGACATCCATATGAAATACTGGTCTTTCAACATCGAGAGTGAGTACGTGTGATTATTAACATGTTAGAGACCAGATATCAGGGTCCATTTGTGTAAAAATAAATTTTAAATACTTACCTAAATAAATAATTTCCATATACACTTCACAAGATGGCTGACTCTAATCATCTTTACTAATTCTCTCTGGCAATGAGAACCATTCTATTTTCAATTAGATTTAAATTTTAACACTATTGGGCTGTGAGTGTGTGGGTGTGTTTGTGTATATTTGAGCTTTTTCAATTAGATTTAAAGTTTAATTCAGGCCTCTCAGGTGGATATAAGGAGGGTGGATTTATCTTTGATTAGACAGCACCCCATGGCTGTTCATAATTGATTTAATCCGGTTTCCTCCATTTTTGACAGGTCCTGTTTTGGCTATTTGTGTCTGTGTGTCCCTCTGTGTTAGCTATTTCAATTAGATTTAAAGTTAAGTTCAGGCCTCTCAGGTGGATAAAGGGAGGTGGATTTGCCTTTGATTAGACAGCACCCCATGGCTGTTCATAATTGATTTAATCCGGTTTCCCCCATTGTTGACAGGTCCTGTTTTAACTATTGGTGTCTGTGTGTCTCTCTCTCTCTTTCTCTCCCTCTATGTGTACCCACCTCAAAGCTCACTGACCTGACCTACCTACCTGTCCTTTTCCCCAAGTTGGGACCGTTTAGAAAATAACACAACACCGGGGACTTGATCATCCCCGGCTGGGGCCACCCTAGTTTGAGAGTGTCTGGTGATAATGGCCGAAACACTCGATGATCTCTGGGTCCATCACTGAGGATGTGTTCAAAACAAGTATAAAGGACTAGTTTGTTCCCCAAAAAACCTCTTTTTTTGAGAACAAACAACTACTGACTATCTGTCACCATAACCTCTTTTCCCAAATGAAAAGGAGGTGCACTTGCACTACCAGCTGCCGCCACTAGATGGAGACAGGAGACCACAAATGGAGGACTGGCTGACAGGAGAGGTATATGCACCACTCTGGCCTTTTGCCTAATCCTAAATTACTTCTCCATAAAAGGTTATTTTACTCTCAACTCCAACAATTTAAATTAACTTAAGGTACACTCTTACCCTTAGTCCCAGCTCTAAACTTAACCAGTCGGGCCTATATGCCTAATCCTAAAATCAATATTATTCATAGACTATCTTCCCCTCAGTTTGACCACTAATCCCAACCACTCTGGCCCTTTGCCTAAACCTAAACCACATCCCCCCTCCCCACTTTTTCCTCCTGACCTATTGTTCGACCCTGCTCTGGGCGAGGTTCAACGTAAGGAAATGGGCCATAAGCAGACACCGCCAAAGCGGCAAGGGGAAGGCATTCGTTGGGTAACCACCCTCTACCCTTCCTTGTGTCTGTTCTTCAAGCTTTAATTACTCTGTCTACTACACTTTACACACCTATGACTCAGTCATGATGCTGAGCTAGGGCATGAGCCGACACGTCTCTAGCGCGCGTGCCTCTCCTTGGATCCCTGTATAACCATGAAGTCGTCGGGCGACATGGGGGGATCCGGTGGTCCTTACAAAAACCTAACCCTAACCCTAACCCTAACCCTAACCCTAACCCTAACCCTAACCCCTAACAACCCTAACCCTAACCCTAACCCTAACCCTAACCCTAACCCTAACCCAACCACAGGGTCATTTCAGCCTACCGGAAAAATCCAAGCCTACACGACATACTCATACATTCCAAATTTAGCAGCAACAGAGCCTTACCACCTTCACAACATAGTCACCATTACATCAACAGAAAATACATACATAACCAATACAGTGGAGCAGCCTTCCCTGCCCTTGGTTCATTTTCCCTTAATCACAGCAACATAGTCTACATTATCACATGCAACACCTGTAAAAAACACTACATAGGCGAAACAAAACACACCATACTCACCCGTCTCAAACAGCATCTGTACAACATTGGGGAAGGTCGACTCCCAACCCCCCTGGTCACCCATTTCCAACAACACCCGCCAGACCAACTCATCATCTCGGGCCTGGAAACCAACGACCGTTGGACCATCGGGCAGAGGAAGAGGGCGGAAACATCTTGGATCCATAAACTCGGGACAACCATACCCAGGGGACTCAACGACAGCTAGCTCTATCTCCTCTGGATCCTCCCTCTCCTCTGCCCTACAGTCCCAGGGATGATCTGTACTGCTCCTCCTCCTCCTTGGTCCATACACTAACAGGATAACACACCCACAACACCCATCCACAGACCCCTAGGCCAGTGCTAACAATTCCCATACCGGAATCCATAACACTACCCCTAACCCAAACCTAACCCTGCCCGTGCCATTGGTCTGGACTGACTACACCACACTCCACCACCATTCCTATCCTGTATCCCCACCTTTCATTACAGACCGCCCACATATGTCTCCCCACACCATGGTAACTTCCTCACAAAACAACACCCAACACATTTTTCTTACACTACACCCCATAGTTATGTTGCACCCTACACAGGTTTTGTTTCTTTATTGTTTTGTAAGTTTTTCCGGCGGCCAGCTGTCGGCTGGTCTCGTACCCCGACCTCCCAGGTGAAGCAGCCGCACCCTACCCACTGAGCTACCCACTGTTCATGAAATACATACCAACACAACCAATACATCATTCATTTCCTCTCACATACACCCATTGCCTTACCCCCTTCACTAGCCTATCGGAGCATTTCTAAGCATCCACCTATTGGAACTTGGAGGCGGGACTCTCCGCCCTCCTCCAACATTTCAAATAGCCTCATTGTGTCTCACTCCTCTTGATCCTCTGAAGAAGCAGCAACTCCTGCGAAACGTCAGGAGGATTTTTCGCCCCGCTGCACAGTACCTACCACTTGATAATATTGTAACGTTTTTAAATTATTTATGCTTTTAAATTATTAAAGGACTATCTTACTCGCTTGTGGGGGTTCTGCCCTTTTGTGATTTTGACTGGCCTTTTTTGGCTAACTGAGCTGGCCCACCTGGCCTACAAACATTTTCACGCCTTTTCGAGTCTCTCCCTGGAAAAGGACAACTATCCTCCTGGGACCGGCCTTGAACCCGGACCTCCCAGGGCAGGGAGCCTCGGCGTGCCCGGTTGGCCACGGGATCTTCTATTCGAGGGAGCTGCTGGATAGCCAGCCTGCTACCTTTGGCTCCATCTCCGACGCCAGGAGGACCCAGAACATCGGGGCCAGACGGAGTCACACCATCCTGCGGACCAGGTAAGGGCCTTCATAGGCGACTGAGATGTCCTCTAATGGGAATCAGACTGTGCGGTGGAGCGCTAGAGGAGCGCAGACACACCTTCACTTTAATAATACTACCAACACCAGACAGACCCTACAACCACTTTTAGAAGTACATACACACCCCATCACCACACCACGAACAACACCCAACATCTCATTGACGGAGCCACAACGCATTCTGTTTCATCCACCAGACCCAGCAACCAGACATAGTAGTAAAGAATATTTTAAACTCATCCAAGCCACACACCACAAAAACATCATAGATAGGGCCATACTGACACGCATATATCCACCAGGCATGACCAGACAGGTCTCCAGACTCACAGATTTCATTAAGCCCTCCACTCCAACAGAACACACACACACACTAATACATAACAACACCATCAGCTGGATGCACACCAACATGACCATTCTCCAGCAACACTACAACACTACAATTACATCACTCCAGAACACTCCCTGGAATCACATTGCATTTGAAATAGCTACAGGTTGGGCACGGAAGCGATATGGCCCCAGGTTACACACAGATACATTACACACAGCCAAACAAACACTCCACAACACCACACCCGCTGACACCCCCACCTCCCCCCCACAACCGTGGAGGTCCCATCCCAGGCACCCTCATCCACTTCCCCTTCTAAGTGAGGAGGAGTTCCCTCACTTACCGAGAACCCAAACCCGCAACAGATCATCCCTCTCCCTCGGTTCCAGGCCCTCACTCTCAGAAGCTGTCTCCCAGTATCATCGCCGCCACCCACCCTCCCAGTCAACCAACCTTGTCCGCCCACCATCAACCGTCAACTCCAGTGACCATCCCGCATTCCATCCCAATTCATACAAGCCCCAGCTAGGTCCCTCTCTGAACCCCCTGAGAGGTCCTGGCCCTCCTCGGCCTCGGCCCCCTCCTCTACTACCCAACCCCCCTTTCCACCCCTCCCCCTCCATTCAGCAGTATCCGCTGCCTCAAAGAACTTCCCGTACCCGCTTTCCAACCCGGGACCCTACCCCATCCAAACCCACTTCCCCGACCACCAGTGAAACCACTACTCCAGCCGCCCCAGATCAGAACTCCAAACTTCCCAGTACCACCCTTCCTTCTACATCACCCCTACCCCAGCCCTCCCCACCGCCTCGGGTTGGCACCATCGACCTGAGTACCCCCTCACCTCCACCCTACTCCCACTCTTCCTCTCCCAACAACACTCTCAGCAACCGCCAAACCACCTTCAAGGTCCACCATTCCAACGTCTCAGTCAGCTTCCCAGATAACATTCTCTCCCTCTCCCCATCCCCTTCAGGTGTCGCCGGTTCCCAATTGGACCTCGCTGGCACCCGGGACCCAACAGACTCTCTACTCCATCCCACACAGGGGCCGATGATGAAAGGTCATCTTCTCAAGGTCATTCAGACCGTACAAGTCCACTCTGAGCCCCCCTCTGGCCAGTCTGTTGGGTCACTACAGCCCAGCGGGTTTACTGCGGGGACTGGCACACCACCCGACCCAGATCCCAACCCCCTAGGAACCCCTCCATTCCTTAACCTCCAAGGACCTTCACCCCCTCCTCCAACTCCACCTCCTTCCCGTCCTACTCCTTCCTCTTCTCCCTCTCCTCCGCCATCTCTCCCCTCTCCAGTATTCCTCCCTACCCTATCCCTTACCCCTGTCTCCGCCCCCCTTTTCTTCAACCCAACCAGCTCCGCTTCCCCAACCCATTATGCACCCATCTCCCACATAGCCAGACCACAGAAGAAAGCACTGGACTGGTCCCTGGGAGGCACAAAAGCCATCCGGATACTGGGAGACTCAAACATTAACCGTATTCCACCCCATACCAACTCCACACTACAGCTGGACTCCTATCCTGGAGCCAAAGTTTATCACTTCTTGGAACTCTTCAAACGCACCCCTCCCATCCCAACAGCCAAGATCGTCATCATTTCCATAGGCATTAACAACAAGGACGATGACGCTAAACGCACCACTGTCAAACAACTCAGTAGTATGATCAAATTCGCTTCTCAGACCTTCCCCAGGGCTTCCATCTACATCCCCCTCATCAACCATTCACCCCACCTGACCCCAGCACAAACACGCAATATCACATTCACTAACAACTACCTTGCCATGCATCACAAGACCCTACAACCCATCCCTCAGGAAGCCTTCCGGACTGGCCAGGACCACATCCACTGGACCTCCCCCACAGCTCAACTCATCCTGGACTCCTGGTGCGGAGAACTAAATTTCTGATTACCTCTGAACCTAACCCGGCCCAACGCATCCTCCTACCTAACCCCCCAAATAACCTCACCAGCACTCCCCCTGTACCTGACCAGAACCCTGACCTGAGGTGGAATTCACCCTCCACCGTGCTTAATTTATCCACCCTCTTTGTCCCCTCTGTAGCCCAGCAACAACTCTTACAGAGGGGCCTCACCTTTGTTCCACGCCCCCCCCGTCATGACCGAGAGGAACTTCAAAGGGATTTACACCAATACCACAGACGTCTCAAAATAATTGATTATTTTCACACCAAACCCCGCACCCAACAGTCACTATTTACCTTCCCTTCCAACTGGGAACCATTACTCACCCAAGTTCACCCCCAAACCAAACAAACTATCACCGCCAACAAACGGGCCCTGCAATCCTTCCAACCACCGACAGACATTCCAGATAATCTGTCGGTGGATGAGCGCAGGGCCCTAACCCAACTCAATAAAAACCCACACATAGTAATCAAACCGGCTGACAAAGGATCAAAAATAGTTATCATGGACAGACACCACTATATCACAGAAGCTCACACACAACTTAGTAACCCACTCCATTACAAACCCATCCCGGACACCATTCAACCCCAGACACAACTGCAAGTTAGACCCATAATACAAACACTTTACCAACTGAAATTCATTTCCGCCAAGCAGAGGGATTTCCTCTTTGGTCCAGATACACCCCGCCTCCGTCAATTCTATCTACTTCCAAAAATCCATAAAGACCCCTCCACCTGGACCATTCCCTTTGAGGTTCCTCCCGGCAGACCCATTGTCTCTGACTGCAGCAGCACTACGTACAATATCTCCCATTATATAGAGCACCATTTAGGCCCCCTTTCCACCAAACACCCCAGCTACCTTAAAGACACCTACCACTTCCTCCGGATCACTAGACCCATGGTCGTTCCCACCCAATCCCATCTGTTCACCATTGACATCAACAGCCTGTATACCAACATCAACACAGATTTAGGCCTTCTTTCCGTTACCTCCATCTTCTCCAAACATCCAGACCATAAACGACCGGACAAATATCTACTTTCCCTACTCGCCCTCTGCCTCAATAACAACGACTTCATCTTCAACGACCAACACTACCTCCAAATCCATGGAACGGCCATGGGTCAGCGTTTCGCCCCCTCATACGCCAACATTTACATGAGCGAGTGGGAGCGAGAAGCACTGGCCAAGTGTACCCATCTACCATCCCTGTACCGTCGATTCCTGGACGACATTATTGGCATCTGGCCCCATGACATCTCCTTATTCCCACAGTTCATCAACACCCTCAACAGCCATCACCCCACCATCAAAGTAAAATACATCATACATGAACACACAGTCAACTTTTTAGATACCACAGTTTTTTTCCAACCTCTCAACAACACACACAAAAAAATACTCACTAAGGTTTACTTTAAGTCCACGGACACACATTCACTACTACATAAATCCAGTTATCACCCAAAACACACTTTCCCAGGAATCATCAAATCTCAAATTATCCGTTTTCACCGGATTTCCTCCAAACCATCTGACTTCCACCATTCCGTTAGGATTCTGTTCCATAGCCTGCAAGCAAGAGGCTATTCCAAACGCTTCCTCCGTCATATAAAGGACACCACCTTGGCCAGCCTCGCTCCCACTCGCTCTCCTCCTCCGCCTCCCCTTAGAGGAAATCCACCTCAGGTCATGGACTCGGACCAGTCTCCACTCCCAACACCCCTCTCCACTCCCGAATCTTCCTCCCCCCACCCTAACCAGGGTTTGCATCCCACCCCCCTCTTCCCTAACCCCAACCCCTTGGGACGTGGAGACTGCCCGGACCACTTCCCCACCGACAACCCTCCCCCACCCAGTCCTAACCCCAACCACCCCCCACCTGACCCTAACCCTAACCCTAACCCTAACCCCAACCCCAACCCTAACCCTAACCCCAACCCCAACCCTAACCCTAACCCTAACCCGGACCCCAACTGTCAACTCATCCCATTTGTCTCCACCTTTTCCCACACCATCACAGGATTCCACCGGACAGTTAAACATAACTTCTCTCTCCTCCAGTCACAACCATTCTTCTCCAACCACAGGGTCATTTCAGCCTACCGGAAAAATCCAAGCCTACACGACATACTCATACATTCCAAATTTAGCAGCAACAGAGCCTTACCACCTTCACAACATAGTCACCATTACATCAACAGAAAATACATACATAACCAATACAGTGGAGCAGCCTTCCCTGCCCTTGGTTCATTTTCCCTTAATCACAGCAACATAGTCTACATTATCACATGCAACACCTGTAAAAAACACTACATAGGCGAAACAAAACACACCATACTCACCCGTCTCAAACAGCATCTGTACAACATTGGGGAAGGTCGACTCCCAACCCCCCTGGTCACCCATTTCCAACAACACCCGCCAGACCAACTCATCATCTCGGGCCTGGAAACCAACGACCGGTGGACCATCGGGCAGAGGAAGAGGGCGGAAACATCTTGGATCCAGAAACTCGGGACAACCATACCCAGGGGACTCAACGACAGCTAGCTCTATCTCCTCTGGATCCTCCCTCTCCTCTGCCCTACAGTCCCAGGGATGATCTGTACTGCTCCTCCTCCTCCTTGGTCCATACACTAACAGGATAACACACCCACAACACCCATCCACAGACCCCTAGGCCAGTGCTAACAATTCCCATACCGGAATCCATAACACTACCCCTAACCCAAACCTAACCCTGCCCGTGCCATTGGTCTGGACTGACTACACCACACTCCACCACCATTCCTATC
The DNA here is from genome assembly GCF_949606895.1 of Notothenia rossii. Taxonomy (NCBI): domain Eukaryota; kingdom Metazoa; phylum Chordata; class Actinopteri; order Perciformes; family Nototheniidae; genus Notothenia; species Notothenia rossii. The sequence continues at coordinate 8,603 of NW_027639547.1, forward strand.
CTGTATCCCCACCTTTCATTACAGACCGCCCACATATGTCTCCCCACACCATGGTAACTTCCTCACAAAACAACACCCAACACATTTTTCTTACATTACACCCCATAGTTATGTTGCACCCTTCACAGGTTTTGTTTCTTTATTGTTTTGTAAGTTTTTCCGGCGGCCAGCTGTCGGCTGGTCTCGTACCCCGACCTCCCAGGTGAAGCAGCCGCACCCTACCCACTGAGCTACCCACTGTTCATGAAATACATACCAACACAACCAATACATCATTCATTTCCTCTCACATACACCCATTGCCTTACCCCCTTCACTAGCCTATCGGAGCATTTCTAAGCATCCACCTATTGGAACTTGGAGGCGGGACTCTCCGCCCTCCTCCAACATTTCAAATAGCCTCATTGTGTCTCACTCCTCTTGATCCTCTGAAGAAGCAGCAACTCCTGCGAAACGTCAGGAGGATTTTTCGCCCCGCTGCACAGTACCTACCACTTGATAATATTGTAACGTTTTTAAATTATTTATGCTTTTAAATTATTAAAGGACTATCTTACTCGCTTGTGGGGGTTCTGCCCTTATGTGATTTTGACTGGCCTTTTTTGGCTAACTGAGCTGGCCCACCTGGCCTACAAACATTTTCACGCCTTTTTGAGTCTCTCCCTGGAAAAGGACAACTACCCTCCTGGGACCGGTCTTGAACCCGGACCTCCCAGGGCAGGGAGCCTCGGCGTGCCCGGTTGGCCACGGGATCTTCTATTCGAGGGAGCTGCCGGATAGCCAGCCTGCTACCTTTGGCTCCATCTCCGACGCCAGGAGGACCCAGAACATCGGGGCCAGACGGAGTCACACCATCCTGCGGACCAGGTAAGGGCCTTCATAGGCGACTGAGATGTCCTCTAATGGGAATCAGACTGTGCGGTGGAGCGCTAGAGGAGCGCAGACACACCTTCACTTTAATAATACTACCAACACCAGACAGACCCTACAACCACTTTTAGAAGTACATACACACCCCATCACCACACCACGAACAACACCCAACATCTCATTGACGGAGCCACAACGCATTCTGTTTCATCCACCAGACCCAGCAACCAGACATAGTAGTAAAGAATATTTTAAACTCATCCAAGCCACACACCACAAAAACATCATAGATAGGGCCATACTGACACGCATATATCCACCAGGCATGACCAGACAGGTCTCCAGACTCACAGATTTCATTAAGCCCTCCACTCCAACAGAACACACACACACACTAATACATAACAACACCATCAGCTGGATGCACACCAACATGACCATTCTCCAGCAACACTACAACACTACAATTACATCACTCCAGAACACTCCCTGGAATCACATTGCATTTGAAATAGCTACAGGTTGGGCACGGAAGCGATATGGCCCCAGGTTACACACAGATACATTACACACAGCCAAACAAACACTCCACAACACCACACCCGCTGACACCCCCACCTCCCCCCCACAACCGTGGAGGTCCCATCCCAGGCACCCTCATCCACTTCCCCTTCTAAGTGAGGAGGAGTTCCCTCACTTACCGAGAACCCAAACCCGCAACAGATCATCCCTCTCCCTCGGTTCCAGGCCCTCACTCTCAGAAGCTGTCTCCCAGTATCATCGCCGCCACCCACCCTCCCAGTCAACCAACCTTGTCCGCCCACCATCAACCGTCAACTCCAGTGACCATCCCGCATTCCATCCCAATTCATACAAGCCCCAGCTAGGTCCCTCTCTGAACCCCCTGAGAGGTCCTGGCCCTCCTCGGCCTCGGCCCCCTCCTCTACTACCCAACCCCCCTTTCCACCCCTCCCCCTCCATTCAGCAGTATCCGCTGCCTCAAAGAACTTCCCGTACCCGCTTTCCAACCCGGGACCCTACCCCATCCAAACCCACTTCCCCGACCACCAGTGAAACCACTACTCCAGCCGCCCCAGATCAGAACTCCAAACTTCCCAGTACCACCCTTCCTTCTACATCACCCCTACCCCAGCCCTCCCCACCGCCTCGGGTTGGCACCATCGACCTGAGTACCCCCTCACCTCCACCCTACTCCCACTCTTCCTCTCCCAACAACACTCTCAGCAACCGCCAAACCACCTTCAAGGTCCACCATTCCAACGTCTCAGTCAGCTTCCCAGATAACATTCTCTCCCTCTCCCCATCCCCTTCAGGTGTCGCCGGTTCCCAATTGGACCTCGCTGGCACCCGGGACCCAACAGACTCTCTACTCCATCCCACACAGGGGCCGATGATGAAAGGTCATCTTCTCAAGGTCATCCAGACCGTACAAGTCCACTCTGAGCCCCCCTCTGGCCAGTCTGTTGGGTCACTACAGCCCAGCGGGTCTACTGCGGGGACTGGCACACCACCCGACCCAGATCCCAACCCCCTAGGAACCCCTCCATTCCTTAACCTCCAAGGACCTTCACCCCCTCCTCCAACTCCACCTCCTTCCCGTCCTACTCCTTCCTCTTCTCCCTCTCCTCCGCCATCTCTCCCCTCTCCAGTATTCCTCCCTACCCTATCCCTTACCCCTGTCTCCGCCCCCCTTTTCTTCAACCCAACCAGCTCCGCTTCCCCAACCCATTATGCACCCATCTCCCACATAGCCAGACCACAGAAGAAAGCACTGGACTGGTCCCTGGGAGGCACAAAAGCCATCCGGATACTGGGAGACTCAAACATTAACCGTATTCCACCCCATACCAACTCCACACTACAGCTGGACTCCTATCCTGGAGCCAAAGTTTATCACTTCTTGGAACTCTTCAAACGCACCCCTCCCATCCCAACAGCCAAGATCGTCATCATTTCCATAGGCATTAACAACAAGGACGATGACGCTAAACGCACCACTGTCAAACAACTCAGTAGTATGATCAAATTCGCTTCTCAGACCTTCCCCAGGGCTTCCATCTACATCCCCCTCATCAACCATTCACCCCACCTGACCCCAGCACAAACACGCAATATCACATTCACTAACAACTACCTTGCCATGCATCACAAGACCCTACAACCCATCCCTCAGGAAGCCTTCCGGACTGGCCAGGACCACATCCACTGGACCTCCCCCACAGCTCAACTCATCCTGGACTCCTGGTGCGGAGAACTAAATTTCTGATTACCTCTGAACCTAACCCGGCCCAACGCATCCTCCTACCTAACCCCCCAAATAACCTCACCAGCACTCCCCCTGTACCTGACCAGAACCCTGACCTGAGGTGGAATTCACCCTCCACCGTGCTTAATTTATCCACCCTCTTTGTCCCCTCTGTAGCCCAGCAACAACTCTTACAGAGGGGCCTCACCTTTGTTCCACGCCCCCCCCGTCATGACCGAGAGGAACTTCAAAGGGATTTACACCAATACCACAGACGTCTCAAAATAATTGACTATTTTCACACCAAACCCCGCACCCAACAGTCACTATTTACCTTCCCTTCCAACTGGGAACCATTACTCACCCAAGTTCACCCCCAAACCAAACAAACTATCACCGCCAACAAACGGGCCCTGCAATCCTTCCAACCACCGACAGACATTCCAGATAATCTGTCGGTGGATGAGCGCAGGGCCCTAACCCAACTCAATAAAAACCCACACATAGTAATCAAACCGGCCGACAAAGGATCAAAAATAGTTATCATGGACAGACACCACTATATCACAGAAGCTCACACACAACTTAGTAACCCACTCCATTACAAACCCATCCCGGACACCATTCAACCCCAGACACAACTGCAAGTTAGACCCATAATACAAACACTTTACCAACTGAAATTCATTTCCGCCAAGCAGAGGGATTTCCTCTTTGGTCCAGATACACCCCGCCTCCGTCAATTCTATCTACTTCCAAAAATCCATAAAGACCCCTCCACCTGGACCATTCCCTTTGAGGTTCCTCCCGGCAGACCCATTGTCTCTGACTGCAGCAGCACTACGTACAATATCTCCCATTATATAGAGCACCATTTAGGCCCCCTTTCCACCAAACACCCCAGCTACCTTAAAGACACCTACCACTTCCTCCGGATCACTAGACCCATGGTCGTTCCCACCCAATCCCATCTGTTCACCATTGACATCAACAGCCTGTATACCAACATCAACACAGATTTAGGCCTTCTTTCCGTTACCTCCATCTTCTCCAAACATCCAGACCATAAACGACCGGACAAATATCTACTTTCCCTACTCGCCCTCTGCCTCAATAACAACGACTTCATCTTCAACGACCAACACTACCTCCAAATCCATGGAACGGCCATGGGTCAGCGTTTCGCCCCCTCATACGCCAACATTTACATGAGCGAGTGGGAGCGAGAAGCACTGGCCAAGTGTACCCATCTACCATCCCTGTACCGTCGATTCCTGGACGACATTATTGGCATCTGGCCCCATGACATCTCCTTATTCCCACAGTTCATCAACACCCTCAACAGCCATCACCCCACCATCAAAGTAAAATACATCATACATGAACACACAGTCAACTTTTTAGATACCACAGTTTTTTTTCCAACCTCTCAACAACACACACAAAAAAATACTCACTAAGGTTTACTTTAAGTCCACGGACACACATTCACTACTACATAAATCCAGTTATCACCCAAAACACACTTTCCCAGGAATCATCAAATCTCAAATTATCCGTTTTCACCGGATTTCCTCCAAACCATCTGACTTCCACCATTCCGTTAGGATTCTGTTCCATAGCCTGCAAGCAAGAGGCTATTCCAAACGCTTCCTCCGTCATATAAAGGACACCACCTTGGCCAGCCTCGCTCCCACTCGCTCTCCTCCTCCGCCTCCCCTTAGAGGAAATCCACCTCAGGTCATGGACTCGGACCAGTCTCCACTCCCAACACCCCTCTCCACTCCCGAATCTTCCTCCCCCCACCCTAACCAGGGTTTGCATCCCACCCCCCTCTTCCCTAACCCCAACCCCTTGGGACGTGGAGACTGCCCGGACCACTTCCCCACCGACAACCCTCCCCCACCCAGTCCTAACCCCAACCACCCCCCACCTGACCCTAACCCTAACCCTAACCCTAACCCCAACCCCAACCCTAACCCTAACCCCAACCCCAACCCTAACCCTAACCCTAACCCGGACCCCAACTGTCAACTCATCCCATTTGTCTCCACCTTTTCCCACACCATCACAGGATTCCACCGGACAGTTAAACATAACTTCTCTCTCCTCCAGTCACAACCATTCTTCTCCAACCACAGGGTCATTTCAGCCTACCGGAAAAATCCAAGCCTACACGACATACTCATACATTCCAAATTTAGCAGCAACAGAGCCTTACCACCTTCACAACATAGTCACCATTACATCAACAGAAAATACATACATAACCAATACAGTGGAGCAGCCTTCCCTGCCCTTGGTTCATTTTCCCTTAATCACAGCAACATAGTCTACATTATCACATGCAACACCTGTAAAAAACACTACATAGGCGAAACAAAACACACCATACTCACCCGTCTCAAACAGCATCTGTACAACATTGGGGAAGGTCGACTCCCAACCCCCCTGGTCACCCATTTCCAACAACACCCGCCAGACCAACTCATCATCTCGGGCCTGGAAACCAACGACCGGTGGACCATCGGGCAGAGGAAGAGGGCGGAAACATCTTGGATCCAGAAACTCGGGACAACCATACCCAGGGGACTCAACGACAGCTAGCTCTATCTCCTCTGGATCCTCCCTCTCCTCTGCCCTACAGTCCCAGGGATGATCTGTACTGCTCCTCCTCCTCCTTGGTCCATACACTAACAGGATAACACACCCACAACACCCATCCACAGACCCCTAGGCCAGTGCTAACAATTCCCATACCGGAATCCATAACACTACCCCTAACCCAAACCTAACCCTAACCCTAACCCTAACCCCTAACAACCCTAACCCTAACCCTGGACTCGGACCAGTCTCCACTCCCAACACCCCTCTCCACTCCCGAATCTTCCTCCCCCCACCCTAACCAGGGTTTGCATCCCACCCCCCTCTTCCCTAACCCCAACCCCTTGGGACGTGGAGACTGCCCGGACCACTCCCCCACCGACAACCCTCCCCCACCCAGTCCTAACCCCAACCACCCCCCACCTGACCCTAACCCCAACCCTAACCCTAACCCTAACCCCAACCCTAACCCCAACCCCAACCCTAACCCTAACCCCAACCCCAACCCTAACCCTAACCCTAACCCGGACCCCAACTGTCAACTCATCCCATTTGTCTCCACCTTTTCCCACACCATCACAGGATTCCACCGGACAGTTAAACATAACTTCTCTCTCCTCCAGTCACAACCATTCTTCTCCAACCACAGGGTCATTTCAGCCTACCGGAAAAATCCAAGCCTACACGACATACTCATACATTCCAAATTTAGCAGCAACAGAGCCTTACCACCTTCACAACATAGTCACCATTACATCAACAGAAAATACATACATAACCAATACAGTGGAGCAGCCTTCCCTGCCCTTGGTTCATTTTCCCTTAATCACAGCAACATAGTCTACATTATCACATGCAACACCTGTAAAAAACACTACATAGGCGAAACAAAACACACCATACTCACCCGTCTCAAACAGCATCTGTACAACATTGGGGAAGGTCGACTCCCAACCCCCCTGGTCACCCATTTCCAACAACACCCGCCAGACCAACTCATCATCTCGGGCCTGGAAACCAACGACCGGTGGACCATCGGGCAGAGGAAGAGGGCGGAAACATCTTGGATCCAGAAACTCGGGACAACCATACCCAGGGGACTCAACGACAGCTAGCTCTATCTCCTCTGGATCCTCCCTCTCCTCTGCCCTACAGTCCCAGGGATGATCTGTACTGCTCCTCCTCCTCCTTGGTCCATACACTAACAGGATAACACACCCACAACACCCATCCACAGACCCCTAGGCCAGTGCTAACAATTCCCATACCGGAATCCATAACACTACCCCTAACCCAAACCTAACCCTAACCCTAACCCTAACCCTAACCCTAACCCTAACCCTAACCCCTAACAACCCTAACCCTAACCCTAACCCTAACCCTAACCCTAACCCTAACCCTAACCCTAACCCAACCACAGGGTCATTTCAGCCTACCGGAAAAATCCAAGCCTACACGACATACTCATACATTCCAAATTTAGCAGCAACAGAGCCTTACCACCTTCACAACATAGTCACCATTACATCAACAGAAAATACATACATAACCAATACAGTGGAGCAGCCTTCCCTGCCCTTGGTTCATTTTCCCTTAATCACAGCAACATAGTCTACATTATCACATGCAACACCTGTAAAAAACACTACATAGGCGAAACAAAACACACCATACTCACCCGTCTCAAACAGCATCTGTACAACATTGGGGAAGGTCGACTCCCAACCCCCCTGGTCACCCATTTCCAACAACACCCGCCAGACCAACTCATCATCTCGGGCCTGGAAACCAACGACCGTTGGACCATCGGGCAGAGGAAGAGGGCGGAAACATCTTGGATCCATAAACTCGGGACAACCATACCCAGGGGACTCAACGACAGCTAGCTCTATCTCCTCTGGATCCTCCCTCTCCTCTGCCCTACAGTCCCAGGGATGATCTGTACTGCTCCTCCTCCTCCTTGGTCCATACACTAACAGGATAACACACCCACAACACCCATCCACAGACCCCTAGGCCAGTGCTAACAATTCCCATACCGGAATCCATAACACTACCCCTAACCCAAACCTAACCCTGCCCGTGCCATTGGTCTGGACTGACTACACCACACTCCACCACCATTCCTATCCTGTATCCCCACCTTTCATTACAGACCGCCCACATATGTCTCCCCACACCATGGTAACTTCCTCACAAAACAACACCCAACACATTTTTCTTACACTACACCCCATAGTTATGTTGCACCCTACACAGGTTTTGTTTCTTTATTGTTTTGTAAGTTTTTCCGGCGGCCAGCTGTCGGCTGGTCTCGTACCCCGACCTCCCAGGTGAAGCAGCCGCACCCTACCCACTGAGCTACCCACTGTTCATGAAATACATACCAACACAACCAATACATCATTCATTTCCTCTCACATACACCCATTGCCTTACCCCCTTCACTAGCCTATCGGAGCATTTCTAAGCATCCACCTATTGGAACTTGGAGGCGGGACTCTCCGCCCTCCTCCAACATTTCAAATAGCCTCATTGTGTCTCACTCCTCTTGATCCTCTGAAGAAGCAGCAACTCCTGCGAAACGTCAGGAGGATTTTTCGCCCCGCTGCACAGTACCTACCACTTGATAATATTGTAACGTTTTTAAATTATTTATGCTTTTAAATTATTAAAGGACTATCTTACTCGCTTGTGGGGGTTCTGCCCTTTTGTGATTTTGACTGGCCTTTTTTGGCTAACTGAGCTGGCCCACCTGGCCTACAAACATTTTCACGCCTTTTCGAGTCTCTCCCTGGAAAAGGACAACTATCCTCCTGGGACCGGCCTTGAACCCGGACCTCCCAGGGCAGGGAGCCTCGGCGTGCCCGGTTGGCCACGGGATCTTCTATTCGAGGGAGCTGCTGGATAGCCAGCCTGCTACCTTTGGCTCCATCTCCGACGCCAGGAGGACCCAGAACATCGGGGCCAGACGGAGTCACACCATCCTGCGGACCAGGTAAGGGCCTTCATAGGCGACTGAGATGTCCTCTAATGGGAATCAGACTGTGCGGTGGAGCGCTAGAGGAGCGCAGACACACCTTCACTTTAATAATACTACCAACACCAGACAGACCCTACAACCACTTTTAGAAGTACATACACACCCCATCACCACACCACGAACAACACCCAACATCTCATTGACGGAGCCACAACGCATTCTGTTTCATCCACCAGACCCAGCAACCAGACATAGTAGTAAAGAATATTTTAAACTCATCCAAGCCACACACCACAAAAACATCATAGATAGGGCCATACTGACACGCATATATCCACCAGGCATGACCAGACAGGTCTCCAGACTCACAGATTTCATTAAGCCCTCCACTCCAACAGAACACACACACACACTAATACATAACAACACCATCAGCTGGATGCACACCAACATGACCATTCTCCAGCAACACTACAACACTACAATTACATCACTCCAGAACACTCCCTGGAATCACATTGCATTTGAAATAGCTACAGGTTGGGCACGGAAGCGATATGGCCCCAGGTTACACACAGATACATTACACACAGCCAAACAAACACTCCACAACACCACACCCGCTGACACCCCCACCTCCCCCCCACAACCGTGGAGGTCCCATCCCAGGCACCCTCATCCACTTCCCCTTCTAAGTGAGGAGGAGTTCCCTCACTTACCGAGAACCCAAACCCGCAACAGATCATCCCTCTCCCTCGGTTCCAGGCCCTCACTCTCAGAAGCTGTCTCCCAGTATCATCGCCGCCACCCACCCTCCCAGTCAACCAACCTTGTCCGCCCACCATCAACCGTCAACTCCAGTGACCATCCCGCATTCCATCCCAATTCATACAAGCCCCAGCTAGGTCCCTCTCTGAACCCCCTGAGAGGTCCTGGCCCTCCTCGGCCTCGGCCCCCTCCTCTACTACCCAACCCCCCTTTCCACCCCTCCCCCTCCATTCAGCAGTATCCGCTGCCTCAAAGAACTTCCCGTACCCGCTTTCCAACCCGGGACCCTACCCCATCCAAACCCACTTCCCCGACCACCAGTGAAACCACTACTCCAGCCGCCCCAGATCAGAACTCCAAACTTCCCAGTACCACCCTTCCTTCTACATCACCCCTACCCCAGCCCTCCCCACCGCCTCGGGTTGGCACCATCGACCTGAGTACCCCCTCACCTCCACCCTACTCCCACTCTTCCTCTCCCAACAACACTCTCAGCAACCGCCAAACCACCTTCAAGGTCCACCATTCCAACGTCTCAGTCAGCTTCCCAGATAACATTCTCTCCCTCTCCCCATCCCCTTCAGGTGTCGCCGGTTCCCAATTGGACCTCGCTGGCACCCGGGACCCAACAGACTCTCTACTCCATCCCACACAGGGGCCGATGATGAAAGGTCATCTTCTCAAGGTCATTCAGACCGTACAAGTCCACTCTGAGCCCCCCTCTGGCCAGTCTGTTGGGTCACTACAGCCCAGCGGGTTTACTGCGGGGACTGGCACACCACCCGACCCAGATCCCAACCCCCTAGGAACCCCTCCATTCCTTAACCTCCAAGGACCTTCACCCCCTCCTCCAACTCCACCTCCTTCCCGTCCTACTCCTTCCTCTTCTCCCTCTCCTCCGCCATCTCTCCCCTCTCCAGTATTCCTCCCTACCCTATCCCTTACCCCTGTCTCCGCCCCCCTTTTCTTCAACCCAACCAGCTCCGCTTCCCCAACCCATTATGCACCCATCTCCCACATAGCCAGACCACAGAAGAAAGCACTGGACTGGTCCCTGGGAGGCACAAAAGCCATCCGGATACTGGGAGACTCAAACATTAACCGTATTCCACCCCATACCAACTCCACACTACAGCTGGACTCCTATCCTGGAGCCAAAGTTTATCACTTCTTGGAACTCTTCAAACGCACCCCTCCCATCCCAACAGCCAAGATCGTCATCATTTCCATAGGCATTAACAACAAGGACGATGACGCTAAACGCACCACTGTCAAACAACTCAGTAGTATGATCAAATTCGCTTCTCAGACCTTCCCCAGGGCTTCCATCTACATCCCCCTCATCAACCATTCACCCCACCTGACCCCAGCACAAACACGCAATATCACATTCACTAACAACTACCTTGCCATGCATCACAAGACCCTACAACCCATCCCTCAGGAAGCCTTCCGGACTGGCCAGGACCACATCCACTGGACCTCCCCCACAGCTCAACTCATCCTGGACTCCTGGTGCGGAGAACTAAATTTCTGATTACCTCTGAACCTAACCCGGCCCAACGCATCCTCCTACCTAACCCCCCAAATAACCTCACCAGCACTCCCCCTGTACCTGACCAGAACCCTGACCTGAGGTGGAATTCACCCTCCACCGTGCTTAATTTATCCACCCTCTTTGTCCCCTCTGTAGCCCAGCAACAACTCTTACAGAGGGGCCTCACCTTTGTTCCACGCCCCCCCCGTCATGACCGAGAGGAACTTCAAAGGGATTTACACCAATACCACAGACGTCTCAAAATAATTGATTATTTTCACACCAAACCCCGCACCCAACAGTCACTATTTACCTTCCCTTCCAACTGGGAACCATTACTCACCCAAGTTCACCCCCAAACCAAACAAACTATCACCGCCAACAAACGGGCCCTGCAATCCTTCCAACCACCGACAGACATTCCAGATAATCTGTCGGTGGATGAGCGCAGGGCCCTAACCCAACTCAATAAAAACCCACACATAGTAATCAAACCGGCTGACAAAGGATCAAAAATAGTTATCATGGACAGACACCACTATATCACAGAAGCTCACACACAACTTAGTAACCCACTCCATTACAAACCCATCCCGGACACCATTCAACCCCAGACACAACTGCAAGTTAGACCCATAATACAAACACTTTACCAACTGAAATTCATTTCCGCCAAGCAGAGGGATTTCCTCTTTGGTCCAGATACACCCCGCCTCCGTCAATTCTATCTACTTCCAAAAATCCATAAAGACCCCTCCACCTGGACCATTCCCTTTGAGGTTCCTCCCGGCAGACCCATTGTCTCTGACTGCAGCAGCACTACGTACAATATCTCCCATTATATAGAGCACCATTTAGGCCCCCTTTCCACCAAACACCCCAGCTACCTTAAAGACACCTACCACTTCCTCCGGATCACTAGACCCATGGTCGTTCCCACCCAATCCCATCTGTTCACCATTGACATCAACAGCCTGTATACCAACATCAACACAGATTTAGGCCTTCTTTCCGTTACCTCCATCTTCTCCAAACATCCAGACCATAAACGACCGGACAAATATCTACTTTCCCTACTCGCCCTCTGCCTCAATAACAACGACTTCATCTTCAACGACCAACACTACCTCCAAATCCATGGAACGGCCATGGGTCAGCGTTTCGCCCCCTCATACGCCAACATTTACATGAGCGAGTGGGAGCGAGAAGCACTGGCCAAGTGTACCCATCTACCATCCCTGTACCGTCGATTCCTGGACGACATTATTGGCATCTGGCCCCATGACATCTCCTTATTCCCACAGTTCATCAACACCCTCAACAGCCATCACCCCACCATCAAAGTAAAATACATCATACATGAACACACAGTCAACTTTTTAGATACCACAGTTTTTTTCCAACCTCTCAACAACACACACAAAAAAATACTCACTAAGGTTTACTTTAAGTCCACGGACACACATTCACTACTACATAAATCCAGTTATCACCCAAAACACACTTTCCCAGGAATCATCAAATCTCAAATTATCCGTTTTCACCGGATTTCCTCCAAACCATCTGACTTCCACCATTCCGTTAGGATTCTGTTCCATAGCCTGCAAGCAAGAGGCTATTCCAAACGCTTCCTCCGTCATATAAAGGACACCACCTTGGCCAGCCTCGCTCCCACTCGCTCTCCTCCTCCGCCTCCCCTTAGAGGAAATCCACCTCAGGTCATGGACTCGGACCAGTCTCCACTCCCAACACCCCTCTCCACTCCCGAATCTTCCTCCCCCCACCCTAACCAGGGTTTGCATCCCACCCCCCTCTTCCCTAACCCCAACCCCTTGGGACGTGGAGACTGCCCGGACCACTCCCCCACCGACAACCCTCCCCCACCCAGTCCTAACCCCAACCACCCCCCACCTGACCCTAACCCCAACCCTAACCCTAACCCCAACCCTAACCCCAACCCCAACCCTAACCCTAACCCCAACCCCAACCCTAACCCTAACCCTAACCCGGACCCCAACTGTCAACTCATCCCATTTGTCTCCACCTTTTCCCACACCATCACAGGATTCCACCGGACAGTTAAACATAACTTCTCTCTCCTCCAGTCACAACCATTCTTCTCCAACCACAGGGTCATTTCAGCCTACCGGAAAAATCCAAGCCTACACGACATACTCATACATTCCAAATTTAGCAGCAACAGAGCCTTACCACCTTCACAACATAGTCACCATTACATCAACAGAAAATACATACATAACCAATACAGTGGAGCAGCCTTCCCTGCCCTTGGTTCATTTTCCCTTAATCACAGCAACATAGTCTACATTATCACATGCAACACCTGTAAAAAACACTACATAGGCGAAACAAAACACACCATACTCACCCGTCTCAAACAGCATCTGTACAACATTGGGGAAGGTCGACTCCCAACCCCCCTGGTCACCCATTTCCAACAACACCCGCCAGACCAACTCATCATCTCGGGCCTGGAAACCAACGACCGGTGGACCATCGGGCAGAGGAAGAGGGCGGAAACATCTTGGATCCAGAAACTCGGGACAACCATACCCAGGGGACTCAACGACAGCTAGCTCTATCTCCTCTGGATCCTCCCTCTCCTCTGCCCTACAGTCCCAGGGATGATCTGTACTGCTCCTCCTCCTCCTTGGTCCATACACTAACAGGATAACACACCCACAACACCCATCCACAGACCCCTAGGCCAGTGCTAACAATTCCCATACCGGAATCCATAACACTACCCCTAACCCAAACCTAACCCTACCCCTAACCCTAACCCTACCCCTACCCCTAACCCTAACCCTAACCCATAACCCTAACCCATAACCCTAACCCATAACCCTAACCCTAACCCTAATCCATAACACTACCCCTAACCCAAACCTAACCCCAACCCTAACCCCAACCCTAACCCCAACCCTAACCCTAACCCTAAACCCTAACCTAACCCAAACCTAACCCAAACCTAACCCAACCCTAACCCTAACCCTATCCGGTGGCCCTTACAAAAACCTAACCCTAACCCTAAGACCCATCATTTAAATGCAAAAACCACCATTAAAAGTCACTTTTAGGCGGAAAACGCAGGCTCTGTCCATTTCGTTAACAAACTGATAGGCAAATGGACAAAAGGGGGAACACGGCCCAGCCGCTGCTCCACTGCTCCAGGCTGTGTGCATTGTGTCAGGGGGCCAGGTGAAACCCCTCCATGCACACCGCCAGAACCAGAACCTCACGCCCCTGGTGACCTTAAAAGGTGTTTGTCTTTGTTTGTTTTTGTATTCCACATAGACAGGCTGGGGTTCAGCACCATGCACAGAGCCTGCCCGCTACCTCCAGTGCGCATCACCACATTTTACAAGCCAGGAAAGGTGCATGGATCCTGGGTAAACATTGATTAAGTGTTTTTAAATGTGTGGAACAGTGTTTTGTCACTTTCAAAACTCTCCTGTCATTGACCGGAGAATTTGGGTCGATGTTGTATTCAATCTGGCCATTAATATTCCAGTGAGACGAAGTACGTACATTGACCGGAGTGATCCCATGTTAATGTTGTCCAAAAACCGGAGCATTCCCTAGCCCTAACCATACCAAGTTTGTTATCCCTGTGATGTTTTAAATATTTGACATTGTCCAATGTCTCAATCTTCACACCAACACATCATGGCGTATATAGCAATGCTTATCAGCTCCCTCTGTCAATGTATTGTGAAGATATGCGCTTGTCCAGTTGTAATGGAGATGATCTCTCGGCTGTAGATCACGGTCTCCATTACGTATTATATAGCTTCACTATTAGTGAAGCATATTCATTTGTTCCACAATAAAATATTGCACAGGAAGCATTTCATTTACAAAAAATGACAAGAGCTTGTGTGGCGTTCAAACCCGTTTATTGAATGGTTGACATCAGTATGAGAAACATATATTAATCCTTAATGTCGGAGGGCTGGATTGGCACGCCAACCTAAGGGGGGTGAAAAAAGCGTGATTAGCGATTCTAGTCATTTATAAGCTGTTTAGATTAAGCAATATACATTTGTTATATATTTGTCATATCATCCCTGCAGTAGTTATCATGACTCACCTCCCTGTTCTCCTGTCATAGGTCCCAGGTTCCGTCACCGTAAAGACTCCCCAGGGAAACAGCGAGACCTGTTTTATCATTCCGGGTGGGGTTATTGAGCAGGATGGAGGAAGGGGTGGTTTTTTATTGTGTACATTGATGTTTGTTTGTAATATTTTTTCTTTCATAAATTAATTAGGTATTATTGAATTCTCAGCAGGAAACCGATGGACTGTCCACTAAAAGTAAGGAATGAGTCCTTACCCCAAGTGAAGGAGTTCAAGTATCTCTGGGTCTTGATGGGCTTCGAGCAGGACCACGGCAACAGGCCTAGTCACGGTTCATGATACAGAACAATCCTGTAATACTGCAAACCTGCAAGAGGAGGGACACAAAAACTCCGGGGAGCATTCCCCCGGGGGTTGAGTTAGTGATATGTATTAATGAATGTATAGAGGAAGTCTAAGTGTAAAACACCCTGGCTTATTTGGAGTGCCCTCAGGGGCAAAAGTAAAGGTAACTTTCTGTCTGTCCATTTGGTCACCCGTGTCTCCAATGTAAAGTCCTAAGATTGTACATTTGGAAAATTAAACTCCCTAATGGGGAGTTAGTGATATGCATTAATGAATGTATACATAGAGAGGAAGTCTAAGCCTAAAAGAGCATAAACAAGGGACTGGTCCAAGGTCAGCCCGAGCGAAAGCTGCAAAGAGGACAGAGACCAGCGTTAATACAAGTTGAACACCGTGCACCGTGCTGATCCGTCCCCTTGCAGCTTTAGCTCGGGCTGACGTTGGACCAGCCTCTAGTTTATGCTCCTATAGGCTTAGGCTTCCTCTTTATGTATACATTCATTAATGTGTATCACTAACTCAGCATTAGGGACTTGAATTTTCCAAATGTACAATCCTAGGAGTTTACATCGGAGACGCGGGTTCCCAAATGGACAGACAGAAAAGTACCCTCACTTTTGCCCCTGAGTGCACTAAAAATAAGCCAGGATGCTACACCGCCAACCCTACCTCGTTCAGCACCTCAAACGACCGCCAACACCACCACGTTCACCATCTCAAACGACCGCCAAAAAAAAACGCGTTCAGCACCTCAAACGACCGCCAAAACCACCACGTTCACCACCTAATACGACCGCCAAAGAAAACGCGTTCACCACCTCAAACGACCGTAAACACAACCGCCTTCACCACCTCAAACGACAGCCAAAACTACCACGTTCACAAACAACCCCATAACACCCCTGTTCAATGCTTCAAACACTGCGTTCAAATCAATCAAACATCAACTTTTTGCAGAGAAAAAACACACTGCAATTCCTGCAAAGACAATACAAATTACAAAGTTGACTTACATGAAAATGAAGGATCCATGATGATGTCAGACAGTTTCCCTGTCACTCCAAAGACGTTACGATGGGCTTCGAGATGGACCAGGGCAACAGGCTCTGTCACGGTTCATGATCCAAACCCATCCTGTAATACTGCAAACCTGCAAGAGAAGGGACACAAAAACTCCGGGGAGCGATGCCCCGGGGGTTGAGTTAGTGATATGTATTAATGAATGTATAGAGGAAGTCTAAGTGTAGACCACCCTGGCTTATTTGGAGTGCCCTCAGGGGCAAAAGTAAAAGGTAACTTTCTGTCTGTCCATTTGGTCACCCGTGTCTCCAATGTAAAGTCCTAAGATTGTACATTTGGAAAATTAAACTCCCTAACGGGGAGTTAGTGATATGCATTAATGAATGTATACATAGAGAGGAAGTCCAAGCCTAAAAGAGCATAAACAAGGGACTGGTCCAAGGTCAGCCCGAGCTAAAGCTTCAAAGAGGACAGAGACCAGCGTTAATACAAGTTGAACACTGTGCACTAACAGAGGATTCCACATCAAACCAGCGCCAAAACTGCCTTCACCACCTCAGACCACCAAAATCACCACGTTGACCACCTCAGCAGTCGTTTGAGGTGGTGAACGCGGTGGTTTTGGCGGTTTGAGGTGGTGAAGGCAGTTTTGGCACCGATTTGATGTAGAAACCTCTGTTAATACAAGTTGAACACCGTGCACCGTGCTGCTCCGTCCCCTTGCAGCTTTTGCTCGGGCTGACGTTGGACCGGCCTCTAGTTTATGCTCCTATAGGCTTAGGCTTCCTCTCTATGTATACATTCATTAATGTGTATCATTAACTCAGCATTAGGGACTTGAATTTTCCAAATGTACAATCCTAGGACTTTACATCGGAGACGCGGGTTCCCAAATGGACAGACAGAAAAGTACCCTCACTTTTGCCCCCGAGTGCACTAAAAATAAGCCAGGATGCTACACCGCCAACCCTACCGCGTTCAGCACCTCAAACGACCGCCAACACCACCACGTTCACCATCTCAAACGACCGCCAAAAAAAAACGCGTTCAGCACCTCAAACGACCGCCAAAACCACCACGTTCACCACCTAATACGACCGCCAAAGAAAACGCGTTCACCACCTCAAACGACCGTAAACACAACCGCCTTCACCACCTCAAACGACAGCCAAAACTACCACGTTCACAAACAACCCCATAACACCCCTGTTCAATGCTTCAAACACTGCGTTCAAATCAATCAAACATCAACTTTTTGCAGAGAAAAAACACACTGCAATTCCTGCAAAGACAATACAAATGACAAAGTTGACTTACATGAAAATGAAGGATCCATGATGATGTCAGACAGTTTCCCTTTCACTCCAAAGACGTTACGATGGGCTTCGAGATGGACCAGGGCAACAGGCTCTGTCACGGTTCATGATCCAAACCCATCCTGTAATACTGCAAACCTGCAAGAGAAGGGACACAAAAACTCCGGGGAGCGATGCCCCGGGGGTTGAGTTAGTGATATGTATTAATGAATGTATAGAGTAAGTCTAAGTGTAAAACACCCTGGCTTATTTGGAGTGCCCTCAGGGGCAAAAGTAAAGGTAACTTTCTGTCTGTCCATTTGGTCACCCGTGTCTCCAATGTAAAGTCCTAAGACTGTACATTTGGAAAATTAAACTCCCTAACGGGGAGTTAGTGATATGCATTAATGAATGTATACATAGAGAGGAAGTCCAAGCCTATAAGAGCATAAACAAGGGACTGGTCCAAGGTCAGCCCGAGCTAATGCTGCAAAGAGGAAAGAGACCAGCGTTAATACAAGTTGAACACTGTGCACTAACAGAGGATTCCACATCAAACCAGCGCCAAAACTGCCTTCACCATCTCAGACCACCAAAATCACCACATTGACCACCTCAGCGGTCGTTTGAGGTGGTCAACGTGGTGATTTTGGCGGTCTGAGGTGGTGAAGGCAGTTTTGGCACCGATTTGATGTAGAAACCTCTGTTAATACAAGTTGAACACCGTGCACCGTGCTGGTCCGTCCCCTTGCAGCTTTTGCTCGGGCTGACGTTGGACCGGCCTCTAGTTTATGCTCCTATAGGCTTAGGCTTCCTCTCTATGTATACATTCATTAATGTGTATCATTAACTCAGCATTAGGGACTTGAATTTTCCAAATGTACAATCCTAGGACTTTACATCGGAGACGCGGGTTCCCAAATGGACAGACAGAAAAGTACCCTCACTTTTGCCCCCGAGTGCACTAAAAATAAGCCAGGATGCTACACCGCCAACCCTACCGCGTTCAGCACCTCAAACGACCGCCAACACCACCACGTTCACCATCTCAAACGACCGCCAAAAAAAAACGCGTTCAGCACCTCAAACGACCGCCAAAACCACCACGTTCACCACCTAATACGACCGCCAAAGAAAACGCGTTCACCACCTCAAACGACCGTAAACACAACCGCCTTCACCACCTCAAACGACAGCCAAAACTACCACGTTCACAAACAACCCCATAACACCCCTGTTCAATGCTTCAAACACTGCGTTCAAATCAATCAAACATCAACTTTTTGCAGAGAAAAAACACACTGCAATTCCTGCAAAGACAATACAAATGACAAAGTTGACTTACATGAAAATGAAGGATCCATGATGATGTCAGACAGTTTCCCTTTCACTCCAAAGACGTTACGATGGGCTTCGAGATGGACCAGGGCAACAGGCTCTGTCACGGTTCATGATCCAAACCCATCCTGTAATACTGCAAACCTGCAAGAGAAGGGACACAAAAACTCCGGGGAGCGATGCCCCGGGGGTTGAGTTAGTGATATGTATTAATGAATGTATAGAGGAAGTCTAAGTGTAAAACACCCTGGCTTATTTGGAGTGCCCTCAGGGGCAAAAGTAAAGGTAACTTTCTGTCTGTCCATTTGGTCACCCGTGTCTCCAATGTAAAGTCCTAAGACTGTACATTTGGAAAATTAAACTCCCTAACGGGGAGTTAGTGATATGCATTAATGAATGTATACATAGAGAGGAAGTCCAAGCCTATAAGAGCATAAACAAGGGACTGGTCCAAGGTCAGCCCGAGCTAATGCTGCAAAGAGGAAAGAGACCAGCGTTAATACAAGTTGAACACTGTGCACTAACAGAGGATTCCACATCAAACCAGCGCCAAAACTGCCTTCACCATCTCAGACCACCAAAATCACCACATTGACCACCTCAGCGGTCGTTTGAGGTGGTCAACGTGGTGATTTTGGCGGTCTGAGGTGGTGAAGGCAGTTTTGGCACCGATTTGATGTAGAAACCTCTGTTAATACAAGTTGAACACCGTGCACCGTGCTGCTCCGTCCCCTTGCAGCTTTTGCTCGGGCTGACGTTGGACCGGCCTCTAGTTTATGCTCCTATAGGCTTAGGCTTCCTCTCTATGTATACATTCATTAATGTGTATCATTAACTCAGCATTAGGGACTTGAATTTTCCAAATGTACAATCCTAGGACTTTACATCGGAGACGCGGGTTCCCAAATGGACAGACAGAAAAGTACCCTCACTTTTGCCCCCGAGTGCACTAAAAATAAGCCAGGATGCTACACCGCCAACCCTACCGCGTTCAGCACCTCAAACGACCGCCAAAACCACCACGTTCACCACCTAATACGACCGCCAAAGAAAACGCGTTCACCACCTCAAACGACCGTAAACACAACCGCCTTCACCACCTCAAACGACAGCCAAAACTACCACGTTCACAAACAACCCCATAACACCCCTGTTCAATGCTTCAAACACTGCGTTCAAATCAATCAAACATCAACTTTTTGCAGAGAAAAAACACACTGCAATTCCTGCAAAGACAATACAAATGACAAAGTTGACTTACATGAAAATGAAGGATCCATGATGATGTCAGACAGTTTCCCTTTCACTCCAAAGACGTTACGATGGGCTTCGAGATGGACCAGGGCAACAGGCTCTGTCACGGTTCATGATCCAAACCCATCCTGTAATACTGCAAACCTGCAAGAGAAGGGACACAAAAACTCCGGGGAGCGATGCCCCGGGGGTTGAGTTTGTGATATGTATTAATGAATGTATAGAGGAAGTCTAAGTGTAAAACACCCTGGCTTATTTGGAGTGCCCTCAGGGGCAAAAGTAAAGGTAACTTTCTGTCTGTCCATTTGGTCACCCGTGTCTCCAATGTAAAGTCCTAAGACTGTACATTTGGAAAATTAAACTCCCTAACGGGGAGTTAGTGATATGCATTAATGAATGTATACATAGAGAGGAAGTCCAAGCCTATAAGAGCATAAACAAGGGACTGGTCCAAGGTCAGCCCGAGCTAATGCTGCAAAGAGGAAAGAGACCAGCGTTAATACAAGTTGAACACTGTGCACTAACAGAGGATTCCACATCAAACCAGCGCCAAAACTGCCTTCACCACCTCAGACCACCAAAATCACCACATTGACCACCTCAGCGCTCGTTTGAGGTGGTGAATGCGGTGGTTTTGGCGTTCTGAGGTGGTGAAGGCAGTTTTGGCGGTCTGAGGTGGTGAAGGCAGTTTTGGCACCGATTTGATGTAGAAACCTCTGTTAATACAAGTTGAACACCGTGCACCGTGCTGGTCCGTCCCCTTGCAGCTTTAGCTCGGGCTGACGTTGGACCAGCCTCTAGTTTATGCTCCTATAGGCTTACTCTCTATGTATACATTCATTAATGTGTATCACTAACTCAGCATTAGGGACTTGAATTTTCAAAATGTACAATCCTAGGACTTTACATCGGAGACGCGGGTTCCCAAATGGACAGACAGAAAAGTACCCTCACTTTTGCCCCTGAGTGCACTAAAAATAAGCCAGGATGCTACACCGCCAACACTACCGCATTCAGCACCTCAAATGACCGTAAACACAACCGCCAAAACCACCTCAAACGACAGCCAAAACTACCACGTTCACAAACAACCCCATAACAACCACGTTCAATGCTTCAAACAATGCGTTCAAATCAATCAAACATCAAGTTTTTGCAGAGAAAAAACACACTGCAATTCCTGCAAAGACAATACAAATGACAAAGTTGACTTACATGAAAATGAAGGATCCATGATGATGTCAGACAGTTTCCCTGTCACTCCAAAGACTTTACGATGGGCTTCGAGATGGACCAGGGCAGCAGGCTCTGTCACGGTTCATGATCCAAACCCATCCTGTAATACTGCAAACCTGCAAGAGAAGGGACACAAAAACTCCGGGGAGCGATGCCCCGGGGGTTGAGTTAGTGATATGTATTAATGAATGTATAGAGGAAGTCTAAGTGTAGACCACCCTGGCTTATTTGGAGTGTCCTCAGGGGCAAAAGTAAAGGTAACTTTCTGTCTGTCCATTTGGTCACCCGTGTCTCCAATGTAAATGTCTAAGATTGTACATTTGGAAAATTAAACTCCCTAACAGGGAGTTAGTGATATGCATTAATGAATGTATACATAGAGAGGAAGTCCAAGCCTATAAGAGCATAAACAAGGGACTGGTCCAAGGTCAGCCCGAGCTAAAGCTGCAAAGAGGACAGAGACCAGCGTTAATACAAGTTGAACACTGTGCACTAACAGAGGATTCCACATCAAACCAGCGCCAAAACTGCCTTCACCACCTCAGACCACCAAAATCACCACGTTGACCACCTCAGCGGTCGTTTGAGGTGGTGAACGCGGTGGTTTTGGCGGTTTGAGGTGGTGAACGTGGTTGTGTTGGCGGTCTGAGGTGGTGAAGGCAGTTTTGGCACCGATTTGATGTAGAAACCTCTGTTAATACAAGTTGAACACCGTGCACCGTGCTGGTCCGTCCCCTTGCAGCTTTAGCTCGGGCTGACGTTGGACCAGCCTCTAGTTTATGCTCCTATAGGCTTAGGCTTCCTCTCTATGTATACATTCATTAATGTGTATCACTAACTCAGCATTAGGGACTTGAATTTTCCAAATGTACAATCCTAGGACTTTACATCGGAGACGCGGGTTCCCAAATGGACAGACAGAAAAGTACCCTCACTTTTGCCCCTGAGTGCACTAAAAATAAGCCAGGATGCTACACCGCCAACCCTACCGCGTTCAGCACCTCAAACGACCGCCAACACCACCACGTTCACCATCTCAAACGACCGCCAAAGAAAACGCGTTCAGCACCTCAAACGACCGTAAACACAACCGCCAAAACCACCTCAAACGACAGCCAAAACTACCACGTTCACAAACAACCCCATAACAACCACGTTCAATGCTTCAAACAATGCGTTCAAATCAATCAAACATCAAGTTTTTGCAGAGAAAAAACACACTGCAATTCCTGCAAAGACAATACAAATGACAAAGTTGACTTACATGAAAATGAAGGATCCATGATGATGTCAGACAGTTTCCCTGTCACTCCAAAGACTTTACGATGGGCTTCGAGATGGACCAGGGCAGCAGGCTCTGTCACGGTTCATGATCCAAACCCATCCTGTAATACTGCAAACCTGCAAGAGAAGGGACACAAAAACTCCGGGGAGCGATGCCCCGGGGGTTGAGTTAGTGATATGTATTAATGAATGTATAGAGGAAGTCTAAGTGTAGACCACCCTGGCTTATTTGGAGTGTCCTCAGGGGCAAAAGTAAAGGTAACTTTCTGTCTGTCCATTTGGTCACCCGTGTCTCCAATGTAAATGTCTAAGATTGTACATTTGGAAAATTAAACTCCCTAACGGGGAGTTAGTGATATGCATTAATGAATGTATACATAGAGAGGAAGTCCAAGCCTATAAGAGCATAAACAAGGGACTGGTCCAAGGTCAGCCCGAGCTAAAGCTGCAAAGAGGACAGAGACCAGCGTTAATACAAGTTGAACACTGTGCACTAACAGAGGATTCCACATCAAACCAGCGCCAAAACTGCCTTCACCACCTCAGACCACCAAAATCACCACGTTGACCACCTCAGCGGTCGTTTGAGGTGGTGAACGCGGTGGTTTTGGCGGTTTGAGGTGGTGAACGTGGTTGTGTTGGCGGTCTGAGGTGGTGAAGGCAGTTTTGGCACCGATTTGATGTAGAAACCTCTGTTAATACAAGTTGAACACCGTGCACCGTGCTGGTCCGTCCCCTTGCAGCTTTAGCTCGGGCTGACGTTGGACCAGCCTCTAGTTTATGCTCCTATAGGCTTAGGCTTCCTCTCTATGTATACATTCATTAATGTGTATCACTAACTCAGCATTAGGGACTTGAATTTTCCAAATGTACAATCCTAGGACTTTACATCGGAGACGCGGGTTCCCAAATGGACACACAGAAAAGTACCCTCACTTTTGCCCCTGAGTGCACTAAAAATAAGCCAGGATGCTACACCGCCAACCCTACCGCGTTCAGCACCTCAAACGACCGCCAACACCACCACGTTCACCATCTCAAACGACCGCCAAAGAAAACGCGTTCAGCACCTCAAACGACCGTAAACACAACCGCCAAAACCACCTCAAACGACAGCCAAAACTACCACGTTCACAAACAACCCCATAACAACCACGTTCAATGCTTCAAACAATGCGTTCAAATCAATCAAACATCAAGTTTTTGCAGAGAAAAAACACACTGCAATTCCTGCAAAGACAATACAAATGACAAAGTTGACTTACATGAAAATGAAGGATCCATGATGATGTCAGACAGTTTCCCTGTCACTCCAAAGACTTTACGATGGGCTTCGAGATGGACCAGGGCAGCAGGCTCTGTCACGGTTCATGATCCAAACCCATCCTGTAATACTGCAAACCTGCAAGAGAAGGGACACAAAAACTCCGGGGAGCGATGCCCCGGGGGTTGAGTTAGTGATATGTATTAATGAATGTATAGAGGAAGTCTAAGTGTAAAACACCCTGGCTTATTTGGAGTGCCCTCAGGGGCAAAAGTAAAGGTAACTTTCTGTCTGTCCATTTGGTCACCCGTGTCTCCAATGTAAATGTCTAAGATTGTACATTTGGAAAATTAAACTCCCTAACGGGGAGTTAGTGATATGCATTAATGAATGTATACATAGAGAGGAAGTCCAAGCCTATAAGAGCATAAACAAGGGACTGGTCCAAGGTCAGCCCGAGCTAAAGCTGCAAAGAGGACAGAGACCAGCGTTAATACAAGTTGAACACTGTGCACTAACAGAGGATTCCACATCAAACCAGCGCCAAAACTGCCTTCACCACCTCAGACCACCAAAATCACCACGTTGACCACCTCAGCGGTCGTTTGAGGTGGTGAACGCGGTGGTTTTGGCGGTTTGAGGTGGTGAACGTGGTTGTGTTGGCGGTCTGAGGTGGTGAAGGCAGTTTTGGCACCGATTTGATGTAGAAACCTCTGTTAATACAAGTTGAACACCGTGCACCGTCCTGGTCCGTCCCCTTGCAGCTTTAGCTCGGGCTGACGTTGGACCAGCCTCTAGTTTATGCTCCTATAGGCTTAGGCTTCCTCTCTATGTATACATTCATTAATGTGTATCACTAACTCAGCATTAGGGACTTGAATTTTCCAAATGTACAATCCTAGGACTTTACATCGGAGACGCGGGTTCCCAAATGGACAGACAGAAAAGTACCCTCACTTTTGCCCCTGAGTGCACTAAAAATAAGCCAGGATGCTACACCGCCAACCCTACCGCGTTCAGCACCTCAAACGACCGCCAACACCACCACGTTCACCATCTCAAACGACCGCCAAAGAAAACGCGTTCACCACCTCAAACGACCGTAAACACAACCGCCTTCACCACCTCAAACGACAGCCAAAACTACCACGTTCACAAACAACCCCATAACACCCCTGTTCAATGCTTCAAACACTGCGTTCAAATCAATCAAACATCAACTTTTTGCAGAGAAAAAACACACTGCAATTCCTGCAAAGACAATACAAATGACAAAGTTGACTTACATGAAAATGAAGGATCCATGATGATGTCAGACAGTTTCCCTGTCACTCCAAAGAAGTTACGATGGGCTTCGAGATGGACCAGGGCAACAGGCTCTGTCACGGTTCATGATCCAAACCCATCCTGTAATACTGCAAACCTGCAAGAGAAGGGACACAAAAACTCCGGGGAGCGATGCCCCGGGGGTTGAGTTAGTGATATGTATTAATGAATGTATAGAGGAAGTCTAAGTGTAGACCACCCTGGCTTATTTGGAGTGCCCTCAGGGGCAAAAGTAAAGGTAACTTTCTGTCTGTCCATTTGGTCACCCGTGTCTCCAATGTAAAGTCCTAAGATTGTACATTTGGAAAATTAAAGTCCCTAACGGGGAGTAAGTGATATGCATTAATGCATGTATACATAGAGAGGAAGTCCAAGCCTATAAGAGCATAAACAAGGGACTGGTCCAAGGTCAGCCCGAGCTAAAGCTTCAAAGAGGACAGAGACCAGCGTTAATACAAGTTGAACACTGTGCACTAACAGAGGATTCCACATCAAACCAGCGCCAAAACTGCCTTCACCACCTCAGACCACCAAAATCACCATGTTGACCACCTCAGCGCTCGTTTGAGGTGGTGAACGCGGTGGTTTTGGCGGTCTCAGGTGGTGAACGTGGTTGTTTTGGCGGTCTGAGGTGGTGAAGGCAGTTTTGGCACCGATTTGATGTAGAAACCTCTGTTAATACAAGTTGAACACCGTGCACCGTGCTGGTCCGTCCCCTTGCAGCGTTAGCTCGGGCTGACGTTGGACCAGCCTCTAGTTTATGCTCCTATAGGCTTAGGCTTCCTCTCTATGTATACATTCATTAATGTGTATCACTAACTCAGCATTAGGGACTTGAATTTTCCAAATGTACAATCCTAGGACTTTACATCGGAGACGCGGGTTCCAAATGGACAGACAGAAAAGTACCCTCACTTTTGCCCCTGAGTGCACTAAAAATAAGCCAGGATGCTACACCGCCAACACTACCGCGTTCACAAACAACCCCATAACAACCACGTTCAATGCTTCAAACAATGCGTTCAAATCAATCAAACATCAACTTTTTGCAGAGAAAAAACACACTGCAATTCCTGCAAAGACAATACAAATGACAAAGTTGACTTACATGAAAATGAAGGATCCATGATGATGTCAGACAGTTTCCCTGTCACTCCAAAGACGTTACGATGGGCTTCGAGATGGACCAGGGCAACAGGCTCTGTCACGGTTCATGATCCAAACCCATCCTGTAATACTGCAAACCTGCAAGAGAAGGGACACAAAAACTCCGGGGAGCGATGCCCCGGGGGTTGAGTTTGTGATATGTATTAATGAATCCATTTTAAGGTCGGTTTCGTACTGTCACGGGTA
The DNA here is from genome assembly GCF_949606895.1 of Notothenia rossii. Taxonomy (NCBI): domain Eukaryota; kingdom Metazoa; phylum Chordata; class Actinopteri; order Perciformes; family Nototheniidae; genus Notothenia; species Notothenia rossii. The sequence goes on from NW_027639547.1 coordinate 35,447, forward strand.
ATGAAACAAGCAGGACACAAATGCAGATATAAACTGAAAATGCCTTTATTTCAAGGTTATATATGTATATATACATATATACATATATATATATATATACATATACATACATATATACATACATATACACATATATACATATATACACATATACACATATACATACATATATACATATATACATACAATGACAAAACATAACATTCACCGCAGAACTAGTCAGGGAACAAGACGAACCGACCAAGACAGACAGAAAACCCAGAACTTAAATACACACAAGACTAATCACACAACAAGACACAGGTGAGGAGTAAGGAGAAAACACAGGGGCCCAGGTGAACATAATCAGACAATTAGACACACCAGGGAAACTAATAACAAGAGGAACACACAGGGAAACTAATGACAAGAGGAACACACAGGGAAACTAATGACAAGAGGAACACACAGGGAAACTAATGACAAGAGGAACACACAGGGAAAAGGACCAGACAATAACCCAGAGGAAAACATGACTTGGAAAACAGCAAAAACACCCAAACCTACAAAACTATAAACGTGACATAACATGAGAATCGTGACATGATATGCATTAATGAATGTATACATAGAGAGGAAGTCTAAGCCTAGAGGAGCATAAACTAGGAGCTGGTCCAAGGTCAGCCCGAGCTAAATCTGTAGAGACCAGCGTTAATACAAGTTGAACAATGGCACTGTTTTATGCTCACCGGCTCACCGGTCCGCTGCTCGGTCTAAAAGAAGTGGCACCTAAGTGTTCGCATTTAAATAGGGAGCATGTAATCAACGCTCACAAGTAACAGCTGACAAACAGATCACGTGACAAATGGGCAACAGCTGGCAACATGCCTTTATTTATAATGTGATATCTAAAAATGAGTCAGCAGATTTAAAACATAGATATTTAAACTACATTTAGGCTGGACAGTGTTCCGGTTATACGGGGATACAAATGAATGTTGTCCAAATTAAATTAAATGCATTGATTGATTGATTGATTGATTCACCAACAGACTGAAGGGCTGCAGTAAACCAGCAGTAAAACATGATCAAATACGAGTCATTAAAACATTTATATCAAAAGTGAGCCTATTAAGGTTTGAAGGAATTAAACCGCTTTCATTTTGTTTTTGTTTTTGTTTTTGTTTTTATTATTATCTTTATTAATATCGAGCATTAGGGACCCTGATAAACTCAGAGTCTTATATCAGCTTTAATGGTTTAATTGAAAAATATATTTTAATGTATATTTAAAAAAAAACGCAAAGTGGTACACACACACACACCAATATATACAGTATTTATACATTTGTATAACTCCTCTGTCTCTTTCAGTGGTGATGAAACTGTTAGAGACCATCAGACTGTGTGTGTGTGTGTGTGTGTAACATGTACAAATACATGATGATAAACACACACACATATATTTAGATATACAGTAAATGTATATGTGTGTGTTGTTACATTCCCTATTGGGCTAGGGGAACCAAAGGGAAATAACACGACCAGAGTGGAATTGGTATGATAATAAGTGGCTTTATTACAGTAGGTGGTAACAAAGACAGGCAAACAGCCTAGAATGAACCAAACGGATGATCTAACCATCAACAAAAAAAGGACTCCAAAAGAGAGTTACAAAGAAACAAAACCTCACGTTACACGTGGTAAGAATGGAAATGAGGAAGGCTGCACACACACAGCTGCAGCTGGTCAACAGGTGCTAATCACCTGGGTCTAAGCTAACATGTTACACAAATACTAGCAGCTGATCAACAGGTGCTAATCACCTGGGTCTAAGCTAACATGTTACACAAATACTAGCAGCTGATCAACAGGTGCTAATCACCTGGGTCTAAGCTTTCATGTTACACAAATACTAGCAGCTGGTCAACAGGTGCTAATCACCTGGCTCTAAGCTAACATGTTACACAAATACTAGCAGCTGATCAACAGGTGCTAATCACCTGGGTCTAAGCTTTCATGTTACACAAATACTAGCAGCTGGTCAACAGGTGCTAGTCACCTGGCTCTAAGCTAACATGTTACACAAATACTAGCAGCTGATCAACAGGTGCTAATCACCTGGGTCTAAGCTAACATGTTACACAAATACTAGCAGCTGGTCAACAGGTGCTAGTCACCTGGCTCTAAGCTAACATGTTACACAAATACTAGCAGCTGGTCAACAGGTGCTAATCACCTGGGTCTAAGCTAACATGTTACACAAATACTAGCAGCTGATCAACAGGTGCTAGTCACCTGGGTCTAAGCTAACATGTTACACAAATACTAGCAGCTGATCAACAGGTGCTAATCACCTGGGTCTAAGCTAACATGTTACACAAATACTAGCAGCTGGTCAACAGGTGCTAGTCACCTGGCTCTAAGCTAACAATCCAAAGCAAAGTTACACAATATAAGAGGCACAACACACTACTTGCACTCTGCTAAGTATTCTATGGATTACGAGGGAGCTAACAGCATAAACACACGAGTAGAGTATCACGAGGCTAGAGGCATCTGTCTCCCAACACAGAGCCTCCAGAATGATCTCCGTTCCCAGCCTTTGTACTCCTCCCCCGGGAGATGTGCCGGAAGGGGCGGGGAATCACCTCTTCGGATGCAGCGAGGGCGGGACGTCGGAGGAACTGCGCCGCTCATGTGTACACACACACATACATACACACACACACACACACACACACACACACACACACACACAAACACACAAACACACAAACAGGTTTAACAGCCTTAACAGCCCCAGGAAGGCAGCGGCTGTAACAGTGTTTATTTGTAATCATCTGTGGGCGGGGAGGGGGGGAGGATTAACCGGCTGATCTGCGACACGCGATACCTCTCTCTCTCTCTCTCTCTCACACTCTCTCACACACACACACACACGCACACTCTCTCTCTCTCACACACTCACACACATACACACACTCTCTCTCTCTCAAACACTCTCTCTCACACACACACACACACACACACACACACACACACACACACACACACACACACTCACACACATACACACTCTCTCGGCGGCGGAGCTCCATCAGCGGCGGAGAGTCGGGAGACAAAGAGAGAGAGAGAGACGGGAGAGAGCGAGACACCTGACCGTGACAGACAGGAGGAGACAGTGTTAGAAATTAAAATCAATGTTTTAATGGGGAAATGTAGTTTAAACATGCCGTCAGTTTTAATGCTCTTTTATACTGAAAAACCAGAAATTCTTGTGCACAAGCAGTTAAGCTTTTATTCTGAAAATCCTTCATCTACGGTTAGCATTTAGCATGTGGCTAATATACGATTTCCTAAAGAGGTGAATTTAGTAGCGAAATGATATGGAGTGGTGCAAACCGAAGCCTACTGATTTAACGCTACAACTATAGATGTCGAGATACTACCATGCTGAATATTAAATGAAGGTACAGTTTATTTGAATACATTATTGTTTACAGACGAGAGTAGCATGTGACAACATCCGGAATGACCGGAAACCAAACGAGCCGAGAAGTATTTTTTAGAGTATAGATTACAGCGTTTAGAATGTGTTAAATGAAAAGTGATGAAAGAGAATAAGAGGAGAAAAGGCGTGTTAAGCATATATTGAATGTGAAAAGAACCAATCCTCTGTTTAAATGCAATAACGGACATTGGAGACGAGGCGAGCCGGCAGGCGGGGAGGAGCCAGCAGAGGATACAGCACCGGAGGAGAGATCCTTGCTCTTCTCTTCCCTATCGAGGAGCGGATCACAGCTGTTTGTCTGACTGAACAATATCATGCTTGTGTCCAACCCGCGCCTTTTTTAATTAAAGTACCCAATTGAACTTTCACAGAGACTCCATTTAGTCTCCTTTTAAAGCTTCTCTCCTGGACGGGAGAATAACGAACACAGTTTACAACAGACAGACAGACAGGCAGGCAGACAGACAGACAGGAGGGGCAAACGGAGAGACGGCTTCAGCGCGGCTGCATGATGGCGGAACACATGTTCCTGTGAGCGGGGCAGGCGCTGTTCAGTGGGTGTGTTCCGACAGACCGACCGTGACTGCGGTCAACTCAGCCGTCTCTCGCATTTGCATGGTCAAATGAGCAGGGCTTCATTTTTGAGTGCGCGATTAATAGCGTCTTTACGGTAATCGCCGAGAAGCGACGCTGACGGTAGTAGCTTATGAAGTTCTCAGTGAAAGATGTACTGTTGGACTCAGTACTACTTGGACTACCACCACAGGTACAGTCAAGTACTTTTATCGTGTACTTTTTGAGTAATACCCTGTCAAACTCCCCTGCAGAGTACAATAATGCATGTTTTCTGCCATCTTTGATGAGAGATAAAATCATTTGCCATAAGTTCTCAGTGGAAGTGGTACTGCTGGATAGAGTGCTACTAGGACTACCACCACAAGTACAATCAAGTACTTTTATCGTGTACTTTTTGAGTAATACCCTGTCAAACTCCCCTGCAGAGTACAATAATGCATGTTTTCTGCCATCTTTGATGGGAGATAAAATCATTTTTTGCCATAAATTCTCAGTGAAAGTGACTTGTGGTGGTAGTCCTAGTAGCACTCTATCCAGCAGTACCACTCACTGAGAACTTATGGCAAAAAATGATTTTATCTCTCATCAAAGATGGCAGAAAACATGCATTATTGTACTCTGCAGGGGAGTTTGACAGGGGATTACTCAAAAGTACACGATAAAAGTACTTGATTGTACTTGTGGTGGTAGTTCAAATAGTACTGAGTCCAACAGTACATCTTTCACTGAGAACTTATGGCAAAAAATGATTTTATCTCTCATCAAAGATGGCAGAAAACATGCATTATTGTACTCTGCATGGGAGTTTGACAGGGTATTACTCAAAAGGTACACTGTAAAAGTACTTGATTGTATTTGTGGTAGTAGTCTAAAAAGTACTGTGTCCAAAAGTACCAATTTTATCGTTGGTAGCAGAAAAAAACATGCATTCTCTTGCGTTAGTGCCACTTCTCGGCAATTACCGTAAAGGCGCTATAAATCGCGCACTCAAAGATGAAGAACTGCTCATTTGACCAAGCAAACGCGAGAGACGGCTGAGTTGACCGCAGTCGACCGTGTGTGTGTCCGCCGTCTGGACTGTGTGTGGTCGGTGTACCGGGGATAGTGATCAGTGTACCCGGGATAGTGATGGGGAACGCGGAGAGCATGGAGTCTCAGCTCGCGGTGATCCGGTCCAGAGCCGCTCCGGCCCGCCTCCCGATGCCCGAAACCCACCGAGCTGGAGGAGAGGTTCTCCATCGGGCTGGTAAATACACATATACATGATACATTATATCCACACTGCACACTATATATATATACCATTATTCACATTATACACACACATCCATAATACCTGGTTCATATATATATATATATACACAGTAGAGATATATGATGTGTATCTGGTTAATATATATATATATGTATATATATATATACACACAGTAGAGATATATGATGTGTATTTGGTTCAGATATATATATACACACAGTAGAGATATATGATCTGTATCTGGTAAATATATATATACACATATATATTCACAAATATATATATATATATATATATATATATATTTACAGTACAGATGATTCCTTTCTCCAGAACTCCATGAACCTCCCTCCTGATAAAGTGCGTCTGCTCCGGTCCTACGACAGCGACAAGAAGTGGGAGCTGATCTGTAACCAGGTGAGAGGAGAACCCTTTAGAACCACTCACACTACACAAACGTGTGTGTGTGTGTGTGTGTGTGTGTGTGTGTGTGTGTGTGTGTGTGTGTGTGTGTGTGTGTGTGTGTGTGTGTGTGTGTGTGTGTGTGTGTGTGTGTGTGTGTGTGTGTGTGTGTGTGTGTGTGTGTGTGTGTGTGTGTGTGTGTGTGTGTGTGTGTGTGTGTGTGTGTGTGTGTGTGTGTGTGTGTGTGTGTGTGTGTGTGTGTGTGTGTGTGTGTGTGTGTGTGTGTGTGTGTGTGTGTTTGGCGGCATCAATACTCTGATACACATATAAGTCCTGCATTTAAAATGATCAAGTCTCTCATAAGCATTGCCCCTAAGCCATCACCCAAACCACCAACCTTAACCCCGGGGATGTTCAGAATGTGCTATTTTACGCATCCATCCTTTTCACCCTGTCTGTCTCTCACCGGTCTGTCTCACCTGTATGTCTCTCACCTGTTTGTCCTCACCTGTCTGTCTCTCACCCTGTCTGTCTCTAAACCTGTCTGTCTCTCACCGGTGTGTCTCACCTGTCTGTGTCTCACATATCTGTCTCTCACCTGTCTGTCTCTCTCCTGTCTGTGTCTCACCTGTCCGTCTCTCTCCTGTCTGTCCTCACATGTCTGTTTCTGACCTGTCTGTCTCACCTGTCTGTGTTTCACCTGTCTGTCTCTCCCCTGTCCTTTTCACCCTGTCTGTCTCTCACCGGTCTATCTCACCTGTATGTCTCTCACCTGTCTGTCCTCACCTGTCTGTCTCTCACCCTGTCTGTCTCTCACCTGTCTGTCCTCACCTGTCTGTCTCTCACATATTTGCCTCTCACCTGTCTGTCCTCACCTGTCTGTGTCTCACCTGTATGTCTCTCACCTGTCTGTCCTCACCTGTCTGTCCTCACCTGTCTGTGTCTCACCTGTGTGTCTCTCACCTGTGTGTCTCTCACCTGTCTGTGTCCCACCTGTCTCAGGTCATCGCTTCGTTAAACTCTACGCAGCATTTAAACTCAAGCACATGACCTGAAGTACAACCACACCGACCTCACCTGGCAGAGCCCGGAGTAGACCTGTGTGTGTGTGTGTGTGTGTGTGTGTGTGTGTGTGTGTGTGTGTGTGTGTGTGTGTGTGTGTGTGTGTGTGTGTGTGTGTGTGTGTGTGTGTGTGTGTGTGTGTGTGTGTGTGTGTGTGTGTGTGTGTGTGTGTGTGTGTGTGTGTGTGTGTGTGTGTGTGTGTGTGTGTGTGTGTGTGTGTGTGTGTGTGTGTGTGTGTGTGTGTGTGTGTGTGTGTGTGTTATTTCTCAATGTTCTTCCAATGAAACTGGGTGTGTTGTACATTCCTGCTTTTTTTTACTTCTTGCACCACAATTCTTTCTCAATGTTATTCCAATAAAACTGGGTGTGTGACTTCCACAGAACTGATACAAATATTCTCATCTGTGTGGAAATGTTTTCCATCTGCAGGATGAACATAATACACTCATACCCCTTAATTTCCTATGGCGGTCAATTCTGACCGAAAACATCACGGGTGTCTCACTGTTGAATAAATCACTAAACAAATCAATGCAAGTGGTGATCATCAATTGTATATGTTCAGAGGCCTAGTGTGGAGGATAATATAAGGTGTTCAGGCAATTGGATGAAAAACACAATATTTATGATAAAAAAACAAAGTCACTCTGTCACTTTTGACCCAAAACGCAAAAGAAGGGATGGGGGGGGGGGGGTGTTGGAATGGGGAAAGTAATATATTAATATAACAGATAATGTATTAACATATCTAATTACTTTTGATACCAAGTAATACGTTTATATTATTATGTTTATATAGCAATACGTTTATCGTTTTTAAAGGAATAATATTTAAATAGTAACTTATTATCGATTTGAACCTCAGGGCACACAACGGTATAGTTTTCTTCCTAAATGATTAGTTCAACTTTCGCCATTGCGTTAAGTAGCAGTTTTGCTTAACCAAAAAACAGCTCAAGAATAATTATGGATATCAGAAGTTGGGTTTATGATAAAAAACAAAACACCATAGAGACCCCAGCAGATTTGATCCAAAGCAGCCCCAGCTGATGATAATGAATGATTGCCATGGGTTGGTTGGCTGACTAATGCCAGAGTAGAGAAGAACATGTAAGTTATTTGCTAACGCTGTCTCAAATTACATATTACTTTTTGTAGTTGTAGTAGGTACCTACTTCAGCTGCACTTGCAAAGTATGTTGCGTGCATTTTTGCCATGCTGCATTTGACATGGTTTTGGGATACGCTAAATCTTTTTCTGGCTTATTTTTTAGCTGTATATATAATAATATAGTAAATATATTGAGACGCAGGCTCTGCCTCCCCTGCTGTTTACCTCACTGCACGTCACCGCTACTGACACTTTGACAAACTGATTAAAGGGACTGACGAAATGTGCTCTTAGTTCAGATTCTTTTTTTTTTTTTTGGGGAACTCACTAAAATATTTAATATATTCACAAAGAGAAATTGCCAGGAAGCGCAAAACGTGTTAACCAACTATTCATCTCTTGAGAAAATTAAACGGATATTCAAGACCACCCCTTTGCAAGCAACAACATGATGAAGAATGTGTATTCTGCATTGCCTCACACTTGTTACTCGAATAAACCAAGCCTTTCTTTTCCACTAACCAATGGCAAGAAGCTTCAAAATCATGGGTGTGTTCTGATAAAAGTATAAATGTTTGAGCATCATCTGGGATCATCACCATTCCCACATTCCCCAGCTCTTCAAACAAGGTGAGGATAAATCATAATAGTTATAATACAAATTATTATCATTATGATTTGCATTATTGTATTATGTACAAACTAGCAAATAAATGTTTATTACCATTCCTTCCCACTCTGATTGGTAGTGTGTGTGTGTGTGTGTGTGTGTGTGTGTGTGTGTGTGTGTGTGTGTGTGTGTGTGTGTGTGTGTGTGTGTGTGTGTGTGTGTGTGTGTGTGTGTGTGTGTGTGTGTGTGTGTGTGTGTGTGTGTGTGTGTGTGTGTGTGTGTGTGTGTGTGTGTGTGTGTGTGTGTGTGTGTGTGTGTGTGTGTGTGTGTGTGTGTGTGTGTGTGTTATTTCTCAATGTTATTCCAATGAAACTGGGTGTGTGACTTCCACAGAACTGATACAAACACTCACACCTGTGTGTGTTGTACATTCCTGCTTTTTTTTACTTCTTGCACCACAATTCTTTCTCAATGTTATTCCAATGAAACTGGGTGTGTGACTTCCACAGAACTGATACAAATATTCTCATCTGTGTGGAAATGTTTTCCATCTGCAGGATGAACATAATACACTCATACCCCTTAATTTCCTATGGCGGTCAATTCTGACCGAAAACATCACGGGTGTCTCACTGTTGAATAAATCACTAAACAAATCAATGCAAGTGGTGATCATCAATTGTATATGTTCAGAGGCCTAGTGTGGAGGATAATATAAGGTGTTCAGGCAATTGGATGAAAAACACAATATTTATGATAAAAAAACAAAGTCACTCTGTCACTTTTGACCCAAAACGCAAAAGAAGGGATGGGGGGGGGGGGGGGGGGGGGGGTGTTGGAATGGGGAAAGTAATATATTAATATAACAGATAATGTATTAACATATCTAATTACTTTCGATACCAAGTAATAAGTTTATATTATTATGTTTATATAGCAATACGTTTATCGTTTTTAAAGGAATAATATTTAAATAGTAACTTATTATCGATTTGAACCTCAGGGCACACAACGGTATAGTTTTCTATATGTGTGTGTGTGTGTGTGTGTGTGTGTGTGTGTGTGTGTGTGTCTGTGTGTGTGTGTCTGTCTGTCTGTCTGTCTGTCTGTCTGTCTGTCTGTCTGTCTGTCTGTCTGTCTGTCTGTCTGTCTGTCTGTCTGTCTGTCTGTCTGTCTGTCTGTCTGTGTGTGTGTGTGTGTGTGTGTGTGTGTGTGTGTGTGTGTGTGTGTGTGTGTAACCCTATCTTGACCTTCACTGTCAGACGGAATAGCCCTAACAGCCTGGTCGTGGCCCTTCTGCCCATAACATGTGTTGGGGTCTATTTCCTGTAAGTATCAGTAGATGGTAAAGTGAAAACATTGACTAGGTTTATCATTTTACAGCTGAGCACATTTGCACACTTGATATTGCCTGGAAAAAAGATTTCTAAGTGGCAGAGTGTTGTCCTGAGGCAACGAACAAAAAAACATAGTTTTAGCTAATTAATAAATGCGTTTTAAAAAATCAAATATACTTCTTTACGTATTCATGCACTAATATGTTAAAAAGTGAAATGTATGTAAGCGGTGGCCCTGAGTCCCCTGCAGCTTTGCTTCCAGAGAGGACTGCTCCACCCCCAGACAAAATGCCACACCCATAAAATTCCCTTATTGTATTGGACACCAGCATGTCAGGTGACATTGTGTATATTTAAAAAAAATAAAATATTTAGAGGGCCAGTTTGAGGTCGAAAAAGGTGGTTGAGGGTTAAGGCGAGGATAAATCATAATGGTAACCACACCTTGTGTTTGTATTATTGTATTATATACGAGCAAGAAAATGCCAAATTGTAAATATGCAATATAATGTTTCATGCATCCCATGTTTCACAACTTTTTCCAGACTGCAGTATAGTGTATACTATAACCCTATTGATAGCAAGCAAGCAGGCAGGCAGTCAAGCAAACCAAGAAGGTTCCCGGTTGGAAAAACCTGCCTGCCCCCTTGCTTGCCTGCTTAGTTGCTTAGTTAACGATAGTGGAATAGTATATACTATACTGGATAGTCGTGGCCTAGTGGGTAGAGCGTCTACCTGGTGACCAATTTTCTTTTAAACTTTTTTTTTAGCCTTTATTTATACAGGTTTAGATCTCATTGAGACACAAGGTCTCATTTTCAAGAGAGACCTGTCAGTGGTAACACTACCACACAAAGTTACAGACAGACAGGACACTAGACACAGAGGCAACACTAAAATACGTCGTAAAAAAAAAAGAAGTATTCATTAAAATCCATATACAGTCAGATGTAGCAGGTGCAAACACCAACAGATGATTTCTCCAGCTTTTTTTAAATAAGTTTAAAATCTATGATGGGTATCAAAGTGGTCAGCTTAAGTTCCTGCTGAGGCGTGTTCCAGGTCGAGGGGTCAGAGTATGATATGGCTTTTTTCCCAAGCACCGTGCGTACTGAGGGGACGGACAGAGTGATGTAATTTTGAGATCGTAGTCTATAGCTGTACTGTTTGTGTGATATGTAAGTGGATATGTAGAGGGGCAGCAGTCCAAGCATAGCGGTATAGATGAGTTTGTACCAGTGCAGTGATCTGCGCATTGATAATGATGTCCAGTTGACTAAAGAGTACAGCGTGCAATGGGTTATGACCCTCAGAGCCCCATGGTAGACAGGGTGCAGTGGGGTGTGAGGGGGTTTCAGTGGGTTATGACCCTCAGAGCCCCATGGTAGAGAGCGTGCAGTGGGGTGTGAGGGGGTTTCAGTGGGTTATGACCCTCAGAGCCCCATGGTAGGGAGCGTGCAGTGGGGTGTGAGGGGGTTTCAGTGGGTTATGAACCTCAGAGCCCCATGGTAGAGAGCGTGCAGTGGGGTGTGAGGGGGTTTCAGTGGGTTATGACCCTCAGAGCCCCATGGTAGAGAGCGTGCAGTGGGGTGTGAGGGGGTTTCAGTGGGTTATGACCCTCAGAGCCCCATGGTAGAGAGCGTGCAGTGGGGTGTGAGGGGGTTTCAGTGGGTTATGAACCTCAGAGCCCCATGGTAGAGAGCGTGCAGTGGGGTGTGAGGGGGTTTCAGTGGGTTATGACCCTCAGAGCCCCATGGTAGAGAGCGTGCAGTGGGGTGTGAGGGGGTTTCAGTGGGTTATGAACCTCAGAGCCCCATGGTAGAGAGCGTACAGTGGGGTGTGAGGGGGTTACAGTGGGTTATGAACCTCAGAGCCCCATGGTAGAGAGCGTGCAGTGGGGTGTGAGGGGGGTTTCAGTGGGTTATGAACCTCAGAGCCCCATGGTAGAGAGCGTGCAGTGGGGTGTGAGGGGGTTACAGTGGGTTATGAACCTCAGAGCCCCATGGTAGAGAGCGTGCAGTGGGGTGTGAGGGGGTTTCAGTGGGTTATGAACCTCAGAGCCCCATGGTAGAGAGCGTGCAGTGGGGTGTGAGGGGGTTTCAGTGGGTTATGACCCTCAGAGCCCCATGGTAGAGAGCGTGCAGTGGGGTGTGAGGGGGTTTCAGTGGGTTATGAACCTCAGAGCCCCATGGTAGACAGGGTGCAGTGGTGTGTGAGGGGTTTACAGTTGGTAATGAACCTCAGAGCCCCATGGTAAACAGCGTCCAGCAGATGAAGGGAGTGAGCTGAGGCGTTCATGTACATAACATCACCGTAGTCCAAGAGCGGCAAAAATGTAGCAGCTACAAGCCGTTTCCTCGCTCTTGCGGAGAAGCAGGCCTTATTTCTAAAAAAGAATCCCAGTTTCAATTTCAATTTCCTTAAGAGATTGTCAATATGTGGTTTGAAGAAGAGATTTCCATCTATCGTGATGCCTAAGTATCTGTAGGTGTTAACAGCTTCAATGGGGTTATGCTATGCAGACATGATGTAGGGAAGAACAGTTGGTAACTTTTTCTTATTGGAAAACAACATGACTTTTGTCTTATCTGAATTTAACACCAACCTAAGGTGGAACAGATGTGACTGAAAAGTGTAAAAAGCAGACTGCATACGTGCAAATGCAAGGGCAACAGTGCTAGCACAACAGTACACAACAGTATCATCTGCATATAGATGTACAGAGACATCAATATTTTGACCCACATCATTTATATAAATAGTAAAAAGGGTCGGCCCCAAGACCGATCCTTGAGGAACGCCTCTGGGCACATTACGAAAGCTTGAGGAGAGACCGCTGAATTGTACACATTGCTTGCGATTTGAAAGATAGTTTGAAAACCAACTAACAGCTTGGTCAGACAGGCCTATATGGGATAACTTCTGGCATAGAATGCCATGGTCCACGTATCAAATGCCTTGGATCAGTCTATAAAAAGGGCAGCACAGTAGTTCTTTGCGTCCAAGCCTTCAACAATGTCATTCACTACTTTCAAAGCAGCCGTTACTGTACTGTGCTGCTTCCTAAAGCCTGACTGGTGAGGAGATAGGAGGTTGTTCAAGCTTAAATATTCTTTGATTTGATCATTCACCAGCCTTTCAAGTACTTTAGCTAAAATAGAGAGCTTGGAAATTGGTCTGTAATTAATAGGTCATGAGTTCAATCCCACCTGGGAACACCACCACTAGTGTGTCCTTGAGCAAGGCACTTAACCCTAAATTGCTCCTGGGGGACTGCCCCTGGAATGTCAATGTAAGTTGCTTTGGATAAAAGTGTCTGCTAAATGACTGTAATGTACTGTAGTCTGGAAAAAGAGAGAAGGGATGAACAGTCAGCTAATTTTAACCCAAAATATAATAATATATTTATATATATTTTTATATATCAAACGTTATTTTGCATTTGAAACATATGCATACTTACAAAGTTTTTTTGTTTTTTTAACCCCCAATTTTTTTTAAGGCGAGACACCCCAGGTGAATACGGTAATTTTTTTAACTTAAAGGTATCAGCTAGAAATTTCTCCAGTTAATTACTTACAATAAGGCAATTGTCTTTTGTATTACACGTTTTCTGAAATAGCATGTTTAAATATGCAAATTACTCATTATGTCATCAAATATGTGCATATTTTAACACATTTCAGGAATCGAAATCTGAACTTTGGATAAAGCCAGGTTCAAAATTCTTGTTTCATTTTGTAGTCATATTAGCATCTAAGGCTTTTACAGAAGGGATATTGGATATCTCTTTTTATCACTCCATAAATCAGAAAATACTGTCAACAGCCCTAAAATATCAATTTTTGCCATGTTTTTAGATATACAATGTTGTATAATTAAGGCTATGAATGATATATGAACAAACCCTTCTGTAAAAGCCTTCATAATATTGATAAGAAAATAATTGGAAGGTTTGGTGTGTCTACGTGCAACTGAAGTTGAGATTTCGAACTCAGAGTAGGAGAAAAAACTCATTTTGAGAAAAGGACCTTTAAAGATTGCAGTGAGGCGCTAGCTAAGCCCTCCTGGTCTCTGGATGACAGCTTGCGCCTCGACGCACTCCGTGAAGGTATTTCATGTTCGGGGTCATTTGTTTTTTGTATAATCTTGCTTCGTGCAAGGGATAATTGTTGTCGTCTTCTCTGTAAACTTTTTTTTCGCCGTTCTTTTGCCATTTTGAGATTTCAATTTCTAGCGGAAAGCTAACCAGGAAGTGTTTTAGCACACCACGTGACGCATCTGAACGAATCACGTTGTCTGAAATTGACACCAGCCAATGAGATTTCGTTTCTTGGTTTAAGACCCCTTTGTGCTTTCCCGATTGGTCGCTGATACAAAGGAAACGACCATATTTGGATCCAATGAGATTGTGCAGGAGAGACAGAGCTTTCCAACGATATCTCTGATGACATGGTGCACACAGCGGTCGCGGTACTTTATGTTACGTTAGAAAGCTAACTTTTGGTGAATTTAGGAGAAATCTACTGACGCAAATAGACAAACTATAGTCAAATAAACACTTAAATGTGTATTTTGTACGTTTCCCTTCCAAAAGCCTGAGAGAAAACATGTTATAGAATCAAAATAGCACAAAATCTCAAAATTGACCAGTGCTTGAAAAACGATGTTTTTGCCTGCCGTGTCTCGCTTAAATAAACTATAATTATGTATTGAGTATGTAAGTTACAATACATAATTATTGTTTGTATTAAAAAGCGTTGGGTATAAAAAAAAAAAAAACGTTCTACCAGGGAGAGGCAGGGAGAGCCGCGCCTTTGCGCCCTCTATTGGCCAGCCGCCACTGAAAACAACGTTGATTTGGTTGTTCGTTTTATTGCAATGTTTTTATTGTTTAATTTGTTTGTATTTTACCTTTTAAAATACCCCCTTTTTAAATGTTATTTAAACATCTTTACTGCGTTCTTAAAATCCTAAAAGTGGTTCTTGACATTTACATTTCAGATCTGATTACGAACTCAAAGATGGCGTTTGCACCAATGACAGTAATTGGTGGCGGCGGAGGTTCCCCTTTTTCATTGACTGGTGAGGAAAATGGATCGACCTTGGAGAAGCTGGGAGTGTGGGTCGAAGGCTGGCAGGTGAAGAGTGTGAAGGTCTGGCTTACAGATGGGACCAACAAAGTTTTTGGTAATCCAGGTGGAAACTATCAAGAGTATACATTCAACCCTGGTGAGTGTTTCACCTCTCTGTCACTGTGGGGGAATGGAGCAGGTACTCGTCTAGGGGCCATCAAATTCAAGACAAATCGCCCAGGAGAGTTCTTTGCCAAAATGACCAGCTGGGGATTGAAACAAGAATACCCTATGGATGTTGGCTCTGGAATCTGCTTCGGGGTTGTTGGAAGATGTGGCTCTGATATGGATAGCATGGGATTCAGGTTCCTCAATGCTGTCAAGTCCACCGTTTTGACAAACGTCAACTACCCAACAATGCACCAAGTTGTACCCCAGGTGACTGTAGAGGAAATCAAATCCATCACCTACGACAACGACACCTCAGTCCCTCAAGAACACACGATTGAATCCTCCAAGAAGATTACAAAGAAGTCCTCATGGACTGTGACCAACAGTATAGAGGCAACCTTAAGTATGGAAGTGAGTGCAGGAATCCCAGAGGTAATGGAGGTTTCAACTGGATTCAGCTTTACCATGGGAACAGAGAGCTCATACAAACAGGAAAACACTGAAGAGAGAATGGAGACCATGACCTTTCCCATCCATGTTCCTGCAGGAAAGAAGGTGGAAGCTGAGTTTACCATCGGTCGAGCCACCACTGACCTGCCTTACACTGGCACAGTGAAAATAACCTGCCAGAATGATAGTGTGCTTCAGTATGAAACCAGTGGCGTTTACAAAGGGCTTTCCTACACCTCAATAAAAGCAAATGTTAAAGAAATATAGATAAAATAACAGAACAACATTTGACTCACCTCTTGTAGTCCTTACATAACTCCTACTTTAAACTGCATGGCTACTCATTGTATACTCAGAACAGCACTTTTTGTAAAAGAGTATTCTACTTGCAGGTGAACTTATTTTTTAAAATAAACAAATAAAATCATTACAAATGGAGCTGTGCTTTTTTGTCCTTTTTGAGAAGTATGAACCTTTATTTTCGCATTAGAAGATTTATTTTTCTTATATTTTGTCTGGAACTTTACCCTGCCCTGCCATTGTTTTGAGTATGTAATTACCGCCCCCTGGTGGTGGCACTAGGGAGCTGTAGTAGGTCAGTTAATGGGTGAGAGACAGACACCACCTCTATCCCCAATGTCTCATTATTGCTGTATTGGTGTTCTAAAAGCACAAATAAGAAACAATTTGTTGGCTTTGGGCCTACTTTCTCAAGGCTGCAATCTCAGAGGTAATAACCTAGATATTTGAAAGATTGTCATTCCTTTGCACATTCTAATCAGTAAATGCAATTATGAAATACTTTTGGCAAACGTTAGCCTAACTTGGTCAAGAGCTTACGGCTTAAGGACAGTCTAATTGTCTTATGTCTAATGTCTGATAATGATTTACGTACTCCAGCTGGTATAACAATAACAAAAAAATATATGATTTCATAATTTCATCTCCCTATTTGTATGAACTTCTGAATGATAATCGTTTTTACAGCGATATGATTGGAACAGTAGCTACTGTGGAAGCAAATAAGTGCCAGAATGTTTTGAATTTTAAAAGGCATTGAACACGTTATATGGTAATTTAAACAACACCAAATTCTTTGCATTGTAATATTTTCTTTCGAAAACCATGCATCTGAATTCATTGGTTTCAATGTAAGTAAAATATGGAACCAAAAATTCAAGCTTTATAAATAAAAAAAAGCTATATTTAGGTTGCTCAAATTCGATCACTGACATTCGGATCCAAAATATTCGGTATAAAAAAATTTGAACAGTGAAATTCAGATCCAAAGATTCAAGTAAAAAACATTCAGATAACAATATCTGGGATACCGAGGATAGGATAAGCAATCGAGGAGGAATGCAATTGAACCAACTGTCCAACTGCAGAAAAAAACATGGTGGCTCAACCCGGGCATACCGGTTGGTAGAAATACTAAGTGCTATTGTTATATGATATATAGCCTACACTGTTCACAGTTTCCATCATGGCACAGGTACAAGTAACAATAATGTTTTATATTATAGCCGTTGGCCTAAGCTATCACCCAGAGCAGGTCCCGTACAGTTACCCACCTCGTAGCCCCATATATGCACATTGTAAACGACACGAGTGGTGGTAAATAGTCCCTTAACCTAGTGCATATAAAAAATGAAAAATGCACCAATTTGCTTCAAACTAGCTGTGCACCTTGGGGGGGGGGGGGGGCGGGGGCAACGCGCACACCAAGTGTGTGTGTGTGTGTGTGTGTGTATGTGTGTGTGTGTGTGTGTGTGTGTGTGTGTGTGTGTGTGTGTGTGTGTGTGTGTGTGTGTGTGTGTGTGTGTGTGTGTGTGTGTGTGTGTGTGTGTGTGTGTGTGTGTGTGTGTGTGTGTGTGTGTGTGTGTGTGTGTGTGTGTGTTGCGGCAGTCATGCATTTAAAATGATGAGGTCTCTGTCTTAACCCCAATCTGTTACCCCAAACATAACCCCTGGACATGTGGCTTGGCGTCTCCTTGTCCAGTCAGGGACCGCCACGGGGGAGAGTCCTGGTGAGTCCTTCACCTGTCTGTCTCTCACCTGTCTGTCCTCACCTGTCTGTGTCTCACCTGTCCGTCTCTCTCCTGTCTGTCCTCACATGTCTGTTTCTGACCTGCCTGTCTCACCTGTCTGTGTTTCACCTGTCTGTCTCTCCCCTGTCTGTCTCTCACCCTGTCTGTCTCTAAACCTGTCTGTCTCTCACCGGTCTGTCTCACCTGTCTGTGTCTCACATATCTGTCTCTCACCTGCCTGTCTCTCACCTGTGTGTGTCTCACCTGTGTGTCTCTCACCGGTCTGTCTCACCTGTCTGTGTCTCACATATCTGTCTCTCACCTGCCTGTCTCTCACCTGTGTGTGTCTCACCTGTGTGTCTCTCACCTGTATGTCTCACCTGTCTGTGTCTCACATATCTGTCTCTCACCTGCCTGTCTCTCACCTGTGTGTGTCTCACCTGTGTGTCTCTCACCGGTCTGTCTCACCTGTCTGTGTCTCACATATCTGTCTCTCACCTGCCTGTCTCTCACCTGTGTGTGTCTCACCTGTGTGTCTCTCACCGGTCTGTCTCACCTGTCTGTGTCTCACATATCTGTCTCTCACCTGTCTGTGTCTCACATATCTGCCTCTCACCTGTCTGTCCTCACCTGTCTGTGTCTCACCTGTCCGTCTCTCTCCTGTCTGTCCTCACATGTCTGTTTCTGACCTGTCTGTCTCACCTGTCTGTGTTTCACCTGTCTGTCTCTCCCCTGTCTGTCCTCACCTGTCTGCCTCTCACCCTGTCTGTCTCTCACCTGTCTGTCCTCACCTGTCTGTCTCTCACCCTGTCTGTCTCTCACCTGTATGTCTCTCACCTGTCTGTCCTCACCTGTCTGTCTCTCACCCTGTCTGTCCTCACCTGTCTGTCCTCACCTGTCTGTCTCTCACATATTTGCCTCTCACCTGTCTGTGTCTCACCTGTATGTCTCTCACCTGTCTGTCCTCACCTGTCTGTGTCTCACCTGTCTGTCCTCACCTGTATGTCTCTCACCTGTCTGTCCTCACCTGTCTGTGTCTCACCTGTCTGTCCTCACCTGTCTGTGTCTCACCTGTGTGTCTCTCACCTGTCTGTGTCCCACATGTCTGTGTCCCACCTGTCTCTCAGGTCATCGCTTCGTTAAACTCTACGCAGCATTTAAACTCAAGCACATGACCTGAAGTACAACCACACCGACCTCACCTGGCAGAACCCGGAGTAGACCTGCAGGTACGTGTGTGTGTGTGTGTGTGTGTGTGTGTGTGTGTGTGTGTGTGTGTGTGTGTGTGTGTGTGTGTGTGTGTGTGTGTGTGTGTGTGTGTGTGTGTGTGTGTGTGTGTGTGTGTGTGTGTGTGTGTTATTTCTCAATGTTATTCCAAAGAAACTGGGTGTGTGACTTCCACAGAACTGATACAAACACTCACACCTGTGTGTGTTGTACATTCCTGCTTTTTTTTACTTCTTGCACCACAATTCTTTCTCAATGTTATTCCAATGAAACTGGGTGTGTGACTTCCACAGAACTGATACAAATATTCTCATCTGTGTGGAAATGTTTTCCATCTGCAGGATGAACATAATACACTCATACCCCTTAATTTCCTATGGCGGTCAATTCTGACCGAAAACATCACTGTTGGACTCAGTACTACTTGGACTACCACCACAGGTACAGTCAAGTACTTTTATCGTGTACTTTTTGAGTAATACCCTGTCAAACTCCCCTGCAGAGTACAATAACGCACGTTTTCTGCCATCTTTGATGAGAGATACAATCATTTGCCATAAGTTCTCAGTGGAAGTGGTACTGCTGGATAGAGTGCTACTAGGACTACCACCACAAGTACAATCAAGTACTTTTATCGTGTACTTTTTGAGTAATACCCTGTCAAACTCCCCTGCAGAGTACAATAATGCATGTTTTCTGCCATCTTTGATGGGAGATAAAATCATTTTTTGCCATAAATTCTCAGTGAAAGTGACTTGTGGTGGTAGTCCTAGTAGCACTCTATCCAGCAGTACCACTCACTGAGAACTTATGGCAAAAAATGATTTTATCTCTCATCAAAGATGGCAGAAAACATGCATTATTGTACTCTGCAGGGGAGTTTGACAGGGGATTACTCAAAAGTACACGATAAAAGTATTTGATTATACTTGTGGTGGTAGTTCAAATAGTACTGAGTCCAACAATACATCTTTCACTGAGAACTTATGGCAAAAAATGATTTTATCTCTCATCAAAGATGGCAGAAAACATGCATTATTGTACTCTGCATGGGAGTTTGACAGGGTATTACTCAAAAGGTACACTGTAAAAGTACTTGATTGTATTTGTGGTGGTAGTCTAAAAAGTACTGTGTCCAAAAGTACCAATTTTATCGTTGGTAGCAGAAAAAAACATGCATTCTCTTGCGTTAGTGCCACTTCTCGGCAATTACCGTAAAGGCGCTATAAATCGCGCACTCAAAGATGAAGAACTGCTCATTTGACCAAGCAAACGCGAGAGACGGCTGAGTTGACCGCAGTCGACCGTGTGTGTGTCCGCCGTCTGGACTGTGTGTGGTCGGTGTACCGGGGATAGTGATCAGTGTACCCGGGATAGTGATGGGGAACGCGGAGAGCATGGAGTCTCAGCTCGCGGTGATCCGGTCCAGAGCCGCTCCGGCCCGCCTCCCGATGCCCGAAACCCACCGAGCTGGAGGAGAGGTTCTCCATCGGGCTGGTAAATACACATATACATGATACATTATATCCACACTGCACACTATATATATATACCATTATTCACATTATACACACACATCCATAATACCTGGTTCATATATATATATATGTATACACAGTAGAGATATATGATGTGTATCTGGTTAATATATATATATGTATATATATATACACACAGTAGAGATATATGATCTGTATCTGGTAAATATATATATACACATATATATACACAAATATATATATATATATATATATATATATATATTTACAGTACAGATGATTCCTTTCTCCAGAACTCCATGAACCTCCCTCCTGATAAAGTGCGTCTGCTCCGGTCCTACGACAGCGACAAGAAGTGGGAGCTGATCTGTAACCAGGTGAGAGGAGAACCCTTTAGAACCACTCACACTACACAAACGTGTGTGTGTGTGTGTGTGTGTGTGTGTGTGTGTGTGTGTGTGTGTGTGTGTGTGTGTGTGTGTGTGTGTGTGTGTGTGTGTGTGTGTGTGTGTGTGTGTGTGTTTGGCGGCATCAATACTCTGATACACATATAAGTCCTGCATTTAAAATGATCAAGTCTCTCATAAGCATTGCCCCTAAGCCATCACCCAAACCACCAACCTTAACCCCGGGGATGTTCAGAATGTGCTATTTTACGCATCCATCCTTTTCACCCTGTCTGTCTCACCTGTATGTCTCTCACCTGTTTGTCCTCACCTGTCTGTCTCTCACCCTGTCTGTCTCTAAACCTGTCTGTCTCTCACCGGTGTGTCTCACCTGTCTGTGTCTCACATATCTGTCTCTCACCTGTCTGTCTCTCTCCTGTCTGTGTCTCACCTGTCCGTCTCTCTCCTGTCTGTCCTCACATGTCTGTTTCTGACCTGTCTGTCTCACCTGTCTGTGTTTCACCTGTCTGTCTCTCCCCTGTCCTTTTCACCCTGTCTGTCTCTCACCGGTCTATCTCACCTGTATGTCTCTCACCTGTCTGTCCTCACCTGTCTGTCTCTCACCCTGTCTGTCTCTCACCTGTCTGTCCTCACCTGTCTGTCTCTCACATATTTGCCTCTCACCTGTCTGTCCTCACCTGTCTGTGTCTCACCTGTATGTCTCTCACCTGTCTGTCCTCACCTGTCTGTCCTCACCTGTCTGTGTCTCACCTGTGTGTCTCTCACCTGTCTGTGTCCCACCTGTCTCAGGTCATCGCTTCGTTAAACTCTACGCAGCATTTAAACTCAAGCACATGACCTGAAGTACAACCACACCGACCTCACCTGGCAGAACCCGGAGTAGACCTGTGTGTGTGTGTGTGTGTGTGTGTGTGTGTGTGTGTGTGTGTGTGTGTGTGTGTGTGTGTGTGTGTGTGTGTGTGTGTGTGTGTGTGTGTGTGTGTGTGTGTGTGTGTGTGTGTGTGTGTGTGTGTGTGTGTGTGTGTGTGTGTGTGTGTGTGTGTGTATGTTATTTCTCAATGTTATTCCAATGAAACTGGGTGTGTGACTTCCACAGAACTGATACAAACACTCACACCTGTGTGTGTTGTACATTCCTGCTTTTTTTTACTTCTTGCACCACAATTCTTTCTCAATGTTATTCCAATGAAACTGGGTGTGTGACTTCCACAGAACTGATACAAATATTCTCATCTGTGTGGAAATGTTTTCCATCTGCAGGATGAACATAATACACTCATACCCCTTAATTTCCTATGGCGGTCAATTCTGACCGAAAACATCACGGGTGTCTCACTGTTGAATAAATCACTAAACAAATCAATGCAAGTGGTGATCATCAATTGTATATGTTCAGAGGCCTAGTGTGGAGGATAATATAAGGTGTTCAGGCAATTGGATGAAAAACACAATATTTATGATAAAAAAACAAAGTCACTCTGTCACTTTTGACCCAAAACGCAAAAGAAGGGATGGGGGGGGGGGGTGTTGGAATGGGGAAAGTAATATATTAATATAACAGATAATGTATTAACATATCTAATTACTTTTGATACCAAGTAATACGTTTATATTATTATGTTTATATAGCAATACGTTTATCGTTTTTAAAGGAATAATATTTAAATAGTAACTTATTATCGATTTGAACCTCAGGGCACACAACGGTATAGTTTTCTTCCTAAATGATTAGTTCAACTTTCGCCATTGCGTTAAGTAGCAGTTTTGCTTAACCAAAAAACAGCTCAAGAATAATTATGGATATCAGAAGTTGGGTTTATGATAAAAAACAAAACACCATAGAGACCCCAGCAGATTTGATCCAAAGCAGCCCCAGCTGATGATAATGAATGATTGCCATGGGTTGGTTGGCTGACTAATGCCAGAGTAGAGAAGAACATGTAAGTTATTTGCTAACGCTGTCTCAAATTACATATTACTTTTTGTAGTTGTAGTAGGTACCTACTTCAGCTGCACTTGCAAAGTATGTTGCGTGCATTTTTGCCATGCTGCATTTGACATGGTTTTGGGATACGCTAAATCTTTTTCTGGCTTATTTTTTAGCTGTATATATAATAATATAGTAAATATATTGAGACGCAGGCTCTGCCTCCCCTGCTGTTTACCTCACTGCACGTCACCGCTACTGACACTTTGACAAACTGATTAAAGGGACTGACGAAATGTGCTCTTAGTTCAGATTCTTTTTGTTTTTTTTGGGGAACTCACTAAAATATTTAATATATTCACAAAGAGAAATTGCCAGGAAGCGCAAAACGTGTTAACCAACTATTCATCTCTTGAGAAAATTAAACGGATATTCAAGACCACCCCTTTGCAAGCAACAACATGATGAAGAATGTGTATTCTGCTTTGCCTCACACTTGTTACTCGAATAAACAAAGCCTTTCTTTTCCACTAACCAATGGCAAGAAGCTTCAAAATCATGGGTGTGTTCTGATAAAAGTATAAATGTTTGAGCATCATCTGGGATCATCACCATTCCCACATTCCCCAGCTCTTCAAACAAGGTGAGGATAAATCATAATAGTTATAATACAAATTATTATCATTATGATTTGCATTATTGTATTATGTACAAACTAGCAAATAAATGTTTATTACCATTCCTTCCCACTCTGATTGGTATGGTGTGTCTCAGTAGACTGATCAAAACCAGCTTTTCAATTAACCCTCTATGGCATGACTTTTCATTTTGGGAGGAAAACAATGTTTCACCATGTGTTTTAGGAGCGTAGGGGTCCCTGATATTATATACATTATACAATTTGACCCCCCCACACCCCTAAACTAGGGGTTGGTTTATTGCCTCAGGGCAACAATGTGCTACGAGGGTATTGAAACACCAAGGATTTCTACAAATCAGAAGAAATTGAAAAAACAACTCTGTATGAATTCAAAAGGTTTTCTGTGTGTGTGTGTGTGTGTGTGTGTCTGTCTGTCTGTCTGTCTGTCTGTCTGTCTGTCTGTCTGTCTGTCTGTCTGTCTGTCTGTCTGTCTGTCTGTCTGTCTGTCTGTCTGTCTGTCTGTCTGTCTGTCTGTGTGTGTGTGTGTGTGTGTGTGTGTGTGTGTGTGTGTGTGTAACCCTATCTTGACCTTCACTGTCAGACGGAATAGCCCTAACAGCCTGGTCGTGGCCCTTCTGCCCATAACATGTGTTGGGGTCTATTTCCTGTAAGTATCAGTAGATGGTAAAGTAAAAACATCGACTAGGTTTATCATTTTACAGCTGAGCACATTTGCACACTTGATATTGCCTGGAAAAAAGTGTTCTAAGTGGCAGAGTGTTGTCCTGAGGCAACGAACAAAAAAACATAGTTTTAGCTAATTAATAAATGCGTTTTAAAAAATCAAATATACTTCTTTACGTATTCATGCACTAATATGTTAAAAAGTGAAATGTATGTAAGCGGTGGCCCTGAGTCCCCTGCAGCTTTGCTTCCAGAGAGGACTGCTCCACCCCCAGACAAAATGCCACACCCATAAAATTCCCTTATTGTATTGGACACCAGCATGTCAGGTGACATTGTGTATATTTAAAAAAAATAAAATATTTAGAGGGCCAGTTTGAGGTCGAAAAAGGTGGTTGAGGGTTAAGGTGAGGATAAATCATAATGGTAACCACACCTTGTGTTTGTATTATTGTATTATATACGAGCAAGAAAATGCCAAATTGTAAATATGCAATATAATGTTTCATGCATCCCATGTTTCACAACTTTTTCCAGACTGCAGTATAGTGTATACTATAACCCTATTGATAGCAAGCAAGCAGGCAGGCAGTCAAGCAAACCAAGAAGGTTCCCGGTTGGAAAAACCTGCCTGCCCCCTTGCTTGCCTGCTTAGTTGCTTAGTTAACGATAGTGGAATAGTATATACTATACTGGATAGTCGTGGCCTAGTGGGTAGAGCGTCTACCTGGTGACCAATTTTCTTTTAAACTTTTTTTTTAGCCTTTATTTATACAGGTTTAGATCTCATTGAGACACAAGGTCTCATTTTCAAGAGAGACCTGTCAGTGGTAACACTACCACACAAAGTTACAGACAGACAGGACACTAAACACAGAGGGAACACTAAAATACGTCGTAAAAAAAAAAGAAGTATTCATTAAAATCCATATACAGTCAGATGTAGCAGGTGCAAACACCAACAGATGATTTCTCCAGCTTTTTTTAAATAAGTTTAAAATCCATGATGGGTATCAAAGTGGTCAGCTTAAGTTCCTGCTGAGGCGTGTTCCAGGTCGAGGGGTCAGAGTATGATATGGCTTTTTTCCCAAGCACCGTGCGTACTGAGGGGATGGACAGAGTGATGTAATTTTGAGATCGTAGTCTATAGCTGTACTGTTTGTGTGATATGTAAGTGGATATGTAGAGGGGCAGCAGTCCAAGCATAGCGGTATAGATGAGTTTGTACCAGTGCAGTGATCTGCGCATTGATAATGATGTCCAGCTGACTAAAGAGTACAGCGTGCAATGGGTTATGAACCTCAGAGCCCCATGGTAGAGAGCGTGCAGTGGGTTATGAGCCTCAGAGCCCCATGGTAGAGAGCGTGCAGTGGTGTGTGAGGGGTTTACAGTTGGTAATGAACCTCAGAGCCCCATGGTAGAGAGCGTGCAGTGGGGTGTGAGGGGGTTTCAGTGGGTTATGAACCTCAGAGCCCCATGGTAGAGAGCGTGCAGTGGGGTGTGAGGGGGTTACAGTGGGTTATGACCCTCAGAGCCCCATGGTAGAGAGCGTGCAGTGGGGTGTGAGGGGGTTTCAGTGGGTTATGACCCTCAGAGCCCCATGGTAGAGAGCGTGCAGTGGGGTGTGAGGGGGTTTCAGTGGGTTATGACCCTCAGAGCCCCATGGTAGAGAGCGTGCAGTGGGGTGTGAGGGGGTTTCAGTGGGTTATGAACCTCAGAGCCCCATGGTAGACAGGGTGCAGTGGTGTGTGAGGGGTTTACAGTTGGTAATGAACCTCAGAGCCCCATGGTAAACAGCGTCCAGCAGATGAAGGGAGTGAGCTGAGGCGTTCATGTACATAACATCACCGTAGTCCAAGAGCGGCAAAAATGTAGCAGCTACAAGCCATTTCCTCGCTCTTGCGGAGAAGCAGGCCTTATTTCTAAAAAAGAATCCCAGTTTCAATTTCAATTTCCTTAAGAGATTGTCAATATGTGGTTTGAAGAAGAGATTTCCATCTATC
Source organism: Notothenia rossii (assembly GCF_949606895.1). Classification (NCBI taxonomy): domain Eukaryota; kingdom Metazoa; phylum Chordata; class Actinopteri; order Perciformes; family Nototheniidae; genus Notothenia; species Notothenia rossii. The sequence continues at coordinate 61,405 of NW_027639547.1, forward strand.
GTGATGCCTAAGTATCTGTAGGTGTTAACAGCTTCAATGGGGTTATGCTATGCAGACATGATGTAGGGAAGAACAGTTGGTAACTTTTTCTTATTGGAAAACAACATGACTTTTGTCTTATCTGAATTTAACACCAACCTAAGGTGGAACAGATGTGACTGAAAAGTGTAAAAAGCAGACTGCATACGTGCAAATGCAAGGGCAACAGTGCTAGCACAACAGTACACAACAGTATCATCTGCATATAGATGTACAGAGACATCAATATTTTGACCCATATCATTTATATAAATAGTAAAAAGGGTCGGCCCCAAGACCAATCCTTGAGGAACGCCTCTGGGCACATTACGAAAGCTTGAGGAGAGACCGCTGAATTGTACACATTGCTTGCGATTTGAAAGATAGTTTGAAAACCAACTAACAGCTTGGTCAGACAGGCCTATATGGGATAACTTCTGGCATAGAATGCCATGGTCCACGTATCAAATGCCTTGGATCAGTCTATAAAAAGGGCAGCACAGTAGTTCTTTGCGTCCAAGCCTTCAACAATGTCATTCACTACTTTCAAAGCAGCCGTTACTGTACTGTGCTGCTTCCTAAAGCCTGACTGGTGAGGAGATAGGAGGTTGTTCAAGCTTAAATATTCTTTGATTTGATCATTCACCAGCCTTTCAAGTACTTTAGCTAAAATAGAGAGCTTGGAAATTGGTCTGTAATTAATAGGTCATGAGTTCAATCCCACCTGGGAACACCACCACTAGTGTGTCCTTGAGCAAGGCACTTAACCCTAAATTGCTCCTGGGGGACTGCCCCTGGAATGTCAATGTAAGTTGCTTTGGATAAAAGTGTCTGCTAAATGACTGTAATGTACTGTAGTCTGGAAAAAGAGAGAAGGGATGAACAGTCAGCTAATTTTAACCCCAAATATAATAATATATTTATATATTTTTTTATATATCAAACGTTATTTTGCATTTGAAACACATGCATACTTACAAAGTTTTTTTGTTTTTTTAACCCCCAATTTTTTTTAAATAAACTATAATTATGTATTGTGAGTATGTAAGTTACAATACATAATTATTGTTTGTATTAAAAAGCGTTGGGTATAAAAAAAAAAAAACGTTCTACCAGGGAGAGGCAGGGAGAGCCGCGCCTTTGCGCCCTCTATTGGCCAGCCGCCACTGAAAACAACGTTGATTTGGTTGTTCGTTTTATTGCAACGTTTTTATTGTTTAATTTGTTTGTATTTTACATTTTAAAATACCCCCTTTTTAAATGTTATTTAAACATCTTTACTGCGTTCTTAAAATCCTAAAAGTGGTTCTTGACATTTACATTTCAGATCTGATTACGAACTCAAAGATGGCATTTGCACCAATGACAGTAATTGGTGGCGGCGGAGGTTCCCCTTTTTCATTGACTGGTGAGGAAAATGGATCGACCTTGGAGAAGCTGGGAGTGTGGGTCGAAGGCTGGCAGGTGAAGAGTGTGAAGATCTGGCTTACAGATGGGACCAACAAAGTTTTTGGTAATCCAGGTGGAAACTATCAAGAGTATACATTCAACCCTGGTGAGTGTTTCACCTCTCTGTCGCTGTGGGGGAATGGAGCAGGTACTCGTCTAGGGGCCATCAAATTCAAGACAAATCGCCCAGGAGAGTTCTTTGCCAAAATGACCAGCTGGGGATTGAAACAAGAATACCCTATGGATGTTGGCTCTGGAATCTGCTTCGGGGTTGTTGGAAGATGTGGCTCTGATATGGATAGCATGGGATTCAGGTTCCTCAATGCTGTCAAGTCCACCGTTTTGACAAACGTCAACTACCCAACAATGCACCAAGTTGTACCCCAGGTGACTGTAGAGGAAATCAAATCCATCACCTACGACAACGACACCTCAGTCCCTCAAGAACACACGATTGAATCCTCCAAGAAGATTACAAAGAAGTCCTCATGGACTGTGACCAACAGTATAGAGGCAACCTTAAGTATGGAAGTGAGTGCAGGAATCCCAGAGGTAATGGAGGTTTCAACTGGATTCAGCTTTACCATGGGAACAGAGAGCTCATACAATCAGGAAAACACTGAAGAGAGAATGGAGACCATGACCTTTCCCATCCATGTTCCTGCAGGAAAGAAGGTGGAAGCTGAGTTTACCATCGGTCGAGCCACCACTGACCTGCCTTACACTGGCACAGTGAAAATAACCTGCCAGAATGATAGTGTGCTTCAGTATGAAACCAGTGGCGTTTACAAAGGGCTTTCCTACACCTCAATAAAAGCAAATGTTAAAGAAATATAGATAAAATAACAGAACAAAATTTGACTCACCTCTTGTAGTCCTTACATCTCTCCTACTTTAAACTGCATGGCTACTCATTGTATACTCAGAACAGCACTTTTTGTAAAAGAGTATTCTACTTGCAGGTGAACTTATTCTTTAAAATAAACAAATAAAATCATTACAAATGGAGCTGTGCTTTTTTGTCCTTTTTGAGAAGTATGAACCTTTATTTTCACATTAGAAGATTTATTTTTCTTATATTTTGTCTGGAACTTTACCCTGCCCTGCCATTGTTTTGAGTATGTAATTACCGCCCCCTGGTGGTGGCACTAGGGAGCTGTAGTAGGTCAGTTAATGGGTGAGAGACAGACACCACCTCTATCCCCAATGTCTCATTATTGCTGTAATGGTGTTCTAAAAGCACAAATAAGAAACAATTTGTTGGCTTTGGGCCTACTTTCTCAAGGCTGTAATCTCAGAGGTAATAACCTAGATATTTGAAAGATTGTCATTCCTTTGCACATTCTGATCAGTAAATGCAATTATGAAATACTTTTGGCAAACGTTAGCCTAACTTGGTTAAGAGCTTACGGCTTAAGGACAGTCTAATTGTCTTATGTCTAATGTCTGATAATGATTTACGTACTCCAGCTGGTATAACAATAACAAAAAAATATATGATTTCATAATTTCATCTCCCTATTTGTATGAACTTCTGAATGATAATCGTTTTTACAGCGATATGATTGGAACAGTAGCTACTGTGGAAGCAAATAAGTGCCAGAATGTTTTGAATTTTAAAAGGCATTGAACACGTTATATGGTAATTTAAACAACACCAAAACTTTGCATTGTAATATTTTCTTTCGAAAACCATGCATCTGAATTCATTGGTTGTGAAATGACCACTTTGAAATTACAAAATGTTTTTTTTCAATGTAAGTAAAATGTGGATCCAAAAACTCAAGCTTTATAAATTAAAAAAAGCTATATTTAGGTTGCTCAAATTCGATCACTGACATTCGGATCCAAAATATTCGGTATAAAAAAATTTGAACAGTGAAATTCAGATCCAAAGATTCAAGTAAAAAACATTCAGATAACAATATCTGGGATACCGAGGATAGGATAAGCAATCGAGGAGGAATGCAATTGAACCAACTGTCCAACTGCAGAAAAAAACATGGTGGCGCAACCCGGGCATACCGGTTGGTAGAAATACTAAGTGCTATTGTTATATGATATATAGCCTACACTGTTCACAGTTTCCATCATGGCACAGGTACAAGTAACAATAATGTTTTATATTATAGCCGTTGGCCTAAGCTATCACCCAGAGCAGGTCCCGTACAGTTACCCACCTCGTAGCCCCAGATATGCACATTGTAAACGACACGAGTGGTGGTAAATAGTCCCTTAACCTAGTGCATATAAAAAATGAAAAATGCACCAATTTGCTTCAAACTAGCTGTGCACCTTGGGGGGGGGGGGGGGCGGGGGCAACGCGCACACCAAGTGTGTGTGTGTGTGTGTGTATGTGTATGTGTATGTGTGTGTGTGTGTGTGTGTGTGTGTGTGTGTGTGTGTGTGTGTGTGTGTGTGTGTGTGTGTGTGTGTGTGTGTGTGTGTGTGTGTGTGTGTGTGTGTGTGCACACTAGGGCTGCAACAAACAACTAATTTGATAATCGATTAATCTATCGATTAATGAAACGATTAATCGATTATTCGGATCGTTAAGGTTTTAACTGTACTACTACTTATATCAATACTGCTTATCGATCCGGTCCTTTTAACGATAGTATTAACGGTTCTTTTGACAAGAAATAAGGTAAACTAACTAAACAAATTGTGAACAAAACTAACATTGCTTTTTATTTTTAATTAAATGCATAATATTTCACATCAAAAGAAACAACAATGTTTTAACAAATCATATTAAATAATGTGATGACAGAACTGTAAACAGAATAGCTGAAACTTTAACTAAATAAATAACTCAGTTACCTCTAATCATTAACCTATGTTTTTATAACTGAGTTAACTCTGTGTGTTGCTGCTAGCATACATAACACCTGACGTGGAAACGTTCCTCGTGGATGGGGCTACAGAGCTACTAGAAAGACAGTGGAACCCGGTGCATTCCTCCGTCTGGATGTGGTGCACTTTTGCTAAATGTTTAGACAAATTGCTCGTTTTACCGCCTTTATATGATAAACTGTTATTGCACTTTTGGTAACGAGCATTGTCCACATCGAGACGGCTAAAGTTTAACCACAGCTCGGAGCGCGTTCTCTCCGCCATCTCCTGCATGTGTGTGTAAACTGCCCCGCCCCCTCGCAAGCAGGCGGGGGAGAGATCTCTCGTCTGAATTGGGAAGATCGAAAATACATTATAGACGCATTTTGTAGTCATATTGCATATTAGAAACTGAGTTGGCGACACTAAGACTGCGATATAATGTTTATGTAGCAATAATACATATGACATATGTTTTAAATCTCTCCTGTACCGATAAAAAAGAGCGATAACGTTGGAGCTTAACGGGGTGTAGAACACATGTGATGACGTCACCAACGAATCGACGACTGAATTAGTTGCCAACTAATTTGGTAATCGATTTTAATCGATTAAGTCGATTAGTTGTTACACCCCTAGTGCACACCTTAAAGCTCACTAACCTGACTTACCTACATGACCTTTTCCCCAAGTTGGGAGCATTTAGAAAACAACACAACACCGGGGACTTGATGGACCCCGGCGGAGCTACCCTGGAGTGAGAGTGTCTGGTGATAATGGCCGAAACACTCGATGATCTCTGGGTCCATCACTGAGGATGTGTTCAAAACAACAAGTATAAAGGACTATTTTGTTCCCCAAAAACCTCTATTTTTGAGAACAAACAGCTACTGACTACCTGTCACTGTGGCCCCCTAACCTCTTCCTCCAAGCACATTATACTCTCTCTGCTGGTTGATGGATGACAAACTGGCAACTGGGTTAGGGTTGGATCTTCAGATAATCCAGATTTGTTTATATTATTCATATGTAACAAAACAGATCAGTTTAATCAATGGTTTGGTTTCTCTCTGACTAAAGGACTATCTGTCTTTCAATTTAAACCACTAAATACTACCAATAATGTACTCTTCTCCTTTACAAGTCTAACCTTAAAAGACTCTCCCGTCTTTCAGTGTTTATTTTAATCCCTCTTGTATTTTTAACAATTCTATTCTACTTAGCAGATCAGGTGAAAAAGGTGTACTCGCACTACCCTCTGTCGCCACTAGATGGAGGCAGGAGACCACGAATGGATGGCTGACTGACACTAGAGGTATGCGAACCACTCCACACCACTATTTTAGGGGGGTTGCAACGTGCAGATAAACAAAATTTTCTGATCATTTTATTCAAAAAATAATACTCCTTTTGATTCATTTATGTATCTGGCACCTGACCTTCATCTGGCCTCTAAACTTAACCAGTCAGGCTGAGATGCCTAATCCTAAATTCAGTTCTATATCCATTTTTTATGGACCATCTTTCCCTCAGTTTGACCACTAATCCTAACCACTCTGGCTCTTTGCCTAATCTTAAAATGCTTCTCCATAAAAGGCTATTTTACTTTCAATTCCAACAATTAAAATTAAATTATGGTACACTCTTATCTTTAGTCCCAAATTTGAAATTAATTTAGATAAATAGTTGATTTATTAATGGAACACTTTTAACCAAATATCAAATAATAGATCATCTTCAGTCTAAATGCGGACTATTTTGTTCCCCAAAAGAACACCAGCTTATCCTAGTTTGACCAACTAATCTCAACCACTTTGGCTTTCTTGCCTAACCCTAAACCACATTCTCTCCCCATTTGTTTTCATTCTGACCTTTCTTTCAACCCCTTTCTGGGCAAGGCCCTCTTGGGGGTAGGACGTAAGGAAACGGGCCATAAACAGAGACGGCCATAGCGGCAAGGGGAGAATTTCGGCGGTAACCACTAATGAACCTCCCTGTATCTGTCCTTCAAGCTTAAATTACTCTGTCTACTTCACTCTTACATATTTATGATTCAGTCGTGATGCTAAGCTAGGCCATGAGCCGACACGTCCTCTAGTGCCTTTCCTTGGATCTCTGTATAACCATGAAGTCGTCAGGTGACATGGGGAGATCTGGTGGCCCTTACAAAAACCTAACCCTAAACCTAACCCTCATTTTGCAACAGAGTTTTTGATCTCAGCAAGTACTTTTTTGTCGCGTGTCAAACAATATCAAACGTTAGACAGGATCGTAAAATATCCATCATAGTCCATTATTACACATCGGGTCTGAACACGCCACTAACATGTCGCGCTGACACGGGGGGGAGAGAGAGAGAGCACGCTCGTGAACTGTCAACGGGGAGGGGAGAGAGAGAGAGCACGCTCGTGAACTGTCAACGGGGGGGGGGCGGTGTTATGCTGTGTTATGCATGCCCACCAAGATATGCCTTCACCTCGCGGGAGCGCGCACAGCGTAAAGCAAAAACTCCCAGACATGTAAATGATCTGTACGGCAAAATACGGTTTGGAAACTATATCATTTGCTTTTGGAGGGCGTGCATAACACGGCATAACACCAGAGCCTCGCTGCGGGGAAACTTTGGCGCTGTTCCGAGTTTGTTCTAATCTGTCAAAATGACAGACTGCTTTCCCAATTTTCCGTCATTGTTAAAAGAAAATGTGGTTAACGCGACCACTGCTGTCCCAGCAACATCAGCACCAAGCGAGATAATTTTTTCCACAGCAGGGGATATTGTAAACTCCCAAACATCCCAGCTTCTACCTGGAAATGTGGACATGCTCATATTCCTAAAAACCTGTCTGATGATGCTGAGTGAGTGACTTTGTGAGTTTTACTGGTTTTCTTGTTCCAGTCTGTTAGTGTCACTTTGTTTTTGACACTTTAAAATACTGCTATCCTACTAAAATGCTGTCCACATCAGATTTATTATTTAATAAAGAACATTTTTCCAAGTAAAACATTTTTAAATAAAAAAAAAAAATTCCAATTTTCTTTTACATTTTTGTTCCTTTATTATTCAATATCGTGATGAATAACCTACCGTGGACTTGTTATTGTGATATTATCTTACCGTGAGTTTTGGGTATCGTTACATCCCTAGTGAATATGGATGTTAAATTCACAAATTGGTATGAATAATCTTAAACAAGAACAGGATCTTGAGCCATGATGTTTTTAAATTACAGGAACATTCAGAATGCATGACGATTCCTTCAAAGGTTTTGTAATAGACTCTTATTGAGCTCCTTAGTGGCCTGACTGGCCCTCCTAATTTGGTCAAAAAAAGTCAATGAGGATCATTGTGAATAACAATCAATAACATACCAAACTACATAGGCTAATGTGAGATTCAGAAATGTAAAAATCATGTTTTCATGTTATAGTAGGCCTACCTTACATGAACCTGTTTGAAACCTTAATGACCCCATGATGTGATTATTTATATCTTAAAACCTTTAACAACTATATTTAGACATTCATAAATATATACATATGTATTAAAACATGTGTAGCAGTTAGACAAACATTAATAGATGATCTCATTCTTACCTATTTTATATTTACTAACAAATTAAGTTTACTAAGCCCCCTTTTTGTTTTAATTTATTAAATAGACAAAATTATTTGTGCTTCAATTCATTATACTGTTGTGTCTCAAACGGATAGATAGATTAATAATTGCTTAAAATGCTACAATAACATTTGCAATTCGTTTTTAATCTGCCATGAATGGTATCAATGTCTCTCAGCCCCCGTAGTGTTGTGTCAGGTGGGCGTGTCGTGTAGGGGGCGTGTTGTGTACTTGCTGCAGCTAGACCTTATTGCAAAATGATGCTGAAAAAGACATTTTAGTGACAGACAAATAAAATAAAACAATGTGGTACTGCTTTCCGTTGTGTTAGGGTTAAATGTTTCTTCATGTGTGAAACATTTATGATGTTCTATCTGCATTGTTTCTGAAGCTGCAGTACGTTTCTCCTGATGGAAGAGGTTTGGGACCTGTAGAGTAAATGTGTATTTAGTCACATAATAAAAACCAGGAAAGGGCGGCATGTATTACTCAGATAAAAAGTCCTGGTTCTTTGTATAATAAAATAACGAAGTTCCTTTTGTGTCCTCTGTGTTTGTATCATGTTCATCAGTCGGAGTCTCTGATCACCAGGTCCTTCACGCTGCCGGCGGTTCGCAGCGTTTCCTCGCCATCCTTCTTCCTCGTCTTCCTCGGCTTGATGTTCAGACTCTTGGAGCGCAGCGTTGGGTACGTCCTGTCCTCCAGAGGCTCCTCCCCCTCTCCGATGTTACTCTCCTCCACTTCCTGTTTGTTCACCGGGTCCTGTTGGGCGGAACTACAGATGACTGTGCTGCTGAAGAACTTCCTATTGGAGGAGCTGCTGAGGGTGGGGGAGGACATATACTGCGTGACCTTTGACCCCTCCAGGGGGAAGGACACCGAACCCCACAGCTGGGTTTTCTCCGGAGGGTCAGGGCTGATGGGGGGGTTGGGGTCGTGGGGGCAGGGGGAGATCAGGATGTTAACGTTGGACAGAGACTGAGTCCTCTCTCTGGAAACCCCCACCTCCAGAGTCCACCCTGAAACAGGAAGCACAGGTTATTATGTGTTTGTACTGTTAGCACAGGTTAAACAGCGCAGGCGTACAAACTGTTTCTCTCAGAGTTAATCTAAGTTATTTTCTCATACCTTTGGACAATTTTATCATAAATTGAGACTTTAATTGCAGAAAAACTCACATTCATCATTTATCATGAATTTAGCGCAGATATTGTCTTTAATCTCAGAACATCCATGTTTTTAGCAGTTTTTGTTTGAATTGTACGACTTTAATCCTGTTAACCAAGATCCTTCAGTGTTAACTTCCTGGTTCTTGACCCACCTCTCAGGGGTCTGGCTCGTCTCTCTGGGCTCAGTTGGAAGCTCTCGTTGTCCCCCTCAACGTCCCCGGCCCTGAAGAGGTTCTTCCCCACCTCTGTGTCCCCGGAGAGGCCCTTCCCCAGGTCTGGGTATCCAGACAGGGCCTTCCCCAGCTCTGGGTATCCAGACAGGGCCTTCCCCACCTCTGTGTCCCTGGAAAGGCCCTTCCCCATCTCTGTGTCCCCGGAGAGGCCCTTCCCCATCTCTGTGTCCCCGGAGAGGCCCTTCCCCTCCTCCGTCTCCCCGGAGAGGCCCTTCCCCATCTCTGTGTCCCCGGAGAGGCCCTTCCCCATCTCTGTGTCCCCGGAGAGGCCCTTCCCCTCCTCCGTCTCCCCGGAGAGGCCCTTCCCCATCTCTGTGCCCCCGGAGAGGCCCTTCCCCATCTCTGTGTCCCCGGAGAGGCCCTTCCCCTCCTCCGTCTCCCCGGAGAGGCCCTTCCCCTCCTCCGTCTCCCCGGAGAGGCCCTTCCACCCCTCTGTGTCCCCGGAGAGGCCCTTCCACCCCTCTGTGTCCCCGGAGAGGCCCTTCCACCCCTCTGTGTCCCCGGAGAGGCCCTTCCCCTCCTCTGTGTCCCCGGAGAGGCCCTTCCACCCCTCTGTGTCCCCGGAGAGGCCCTTCCCCATCTCTGTGCCCCCGGAGAGGCCCTTCCCCATCTCTGTGTCCCCGGAGAGGCCCTTCCCCTCCTCCGTCTCCCCGGAGAGGCCCTTCCCCTCCTCCGTCTCCCCGGAGAGGCCCTTCCACCCCTCTGTGTCCCCGGAGAGGCCCTTCCACCCCTCTGTGTCCCCGGAGAGGCCCTTCCACCCCTCTGTGTCCCCGGAGAGGCCCTTCCCCTCCTCTGTGTCCCCGGAGAGGCCCTTCCACCCCTCTGTGTCCCCGGAGAGGCCCTTCCCCATCTCTGTGCCCCCGGAGAGGCCCTTCCCCATCTTTGTGTCCCCGAAGAGGCCCTTCCCCCCCTCTGGGGACCCGGGGCCCCGGTCCTCCAGCTCCAGCTGGTAGCGGTACAGGCTGTACCCGTCGCTGCTGTTCATGCTGCCGTGGCGCAGCAGGCCCGGGCCCTCGCAGAGGGAGGAGCCACGGCTGCAGACCAGCTCGGCCCGGTCAAGCCCCCCCCAGCCGCTCAAGAGCACTCAGCATCCGGGAGGAAAACTCCTCCAGCTGAGTCAGCCGGAGGTCCAACGGTCTGCAGGGATGCCTTCATTGAGTGCTCCCGCTCGTTCACCTCCTCCAGACGCATGGACATGTTCTCCACCCTGCCACACATGATAGAAGTCTGTATAAGTATACTAATAGAGTGTATGTATATATATAGACATTCTGTTCAGATGTATTTCTCTGTCCCCTCTGCAAAGGCAGAAGAGCGTTCATGTTCAAAGCCCCAACTGACTGGAACACTTGACCTGCTGCTGTTAGACCTCTTGCATCATGGGGTATGTTTAAACATGCATTGTTATCTCACTTTCAGCTGCTCTGTACTTGTTATTAACTGATATTGATGAAACTGATTTGCTCGACTGTCTCAAATTGTAATGAGTGTGTGCATTGCTTGAATTTCACTTAACAGACTGTACGTGGTTTGTCTTGTGTGTCATGTTTTGCTTTTTGTCTTTTTGTTTATGTTTGTCTGTAAGTTGTTGCTATGGTCGGGAACCCCCTTGAAAACGAGATGGTGCATCTCAAGGGGTTTATCCCAATCAATAAACATTTCTATATAAATATATTAGGGCTGATAAGTTAACGCGTTATTTAACGCGTTAACTTATCAGCCCTAATATATTTTTTACGCATTAATAACGCGGGTAACACAAAAAAACATTAACGCCACTATTTATTTTAACGCATGTGTATTTTTTGTCCTCGGCTGCCCCGTAGTTTCAGAGCACATCGAGTTTTATATACCATCTACAAGCTGATGCTGACAGCCCCGCTCCTGCCACCCGCTTGCGGCAGACCACACTTCCACGCTCACCGGCAGGCACCGACTGACCATCGGGAGGACCGGGAGGACCGGGAGGGTGTGTGTATGTGTGGCGCGAGAGAGAGACCTTACGTGTATTGTTGTTGTTAGCATCTGGTGCTAGCTAGCTGCGCTAACGGATATAAGGAGCTGTTTCAATGAAAACAGAGGAGCGACATTTTGCCGACAACTGCGCCGAGAGCACTTGACTTCATGCAGGCAGCCAGACAGAGGGGCATTGTGGAAAAGTCAGCACACTCAGCACGGACAGTGCGCGCAACATGATTGCAGCGTCCAGGCAGCTCCCATTCGAGCGTATTGCCTTGAGTTACACATAGCTCCAACGATCCATCACTCACACACACACACACACACACACACACACACACACACACACACACACACACGAATATTTGTAATGTTCAGAGGTTGTTGTGTTTAATATTCATGAGAATATTTGTCATTGTTCAGAGGGTTAGGGTTAGGGTTGTTGATAAGAGTATTACAAACTTGAAAGATATTCCTCTAAGGTACATTCAGAACAGATCAAAAATGTGCGCTTAATTTGCAATTAATCGCGATTAACTATTTTAATCGACTGACAGCCCTAAAAATATATATATGGTGGGGTACCTCTCTGAGGTGACTCTGATCCTCTCGTTGTTGGACGACTGTTTCTCGTCCTCCTTCTCTCTGAAGTACTCCTCCACACATTGCTCCTCAAACTCATGCAGACTCTTCAGCTCCTCCGCACTCAGCACCAGCTCTGAAATACACATATAAATATATAACAATATATTTACTTAAAATGTTAGAAGAGGATAGATGAACGTTTATCTCTAATTTAACATCAAACAAATATTCCTGTATATGTTTATTATCAGCATATGTTATGAGGCATATACTGTTTATATGTGTATTTAAATAAGACATCATATATTAATCTTTAACTCAGGGCTCTTACGGAGGTATATATATATATATATATATATATATATGTTGTTATTAAAAATAATACATTATATATAGCGACAGCAGGAAACAAACAAAGTCGCTGAGAGGCTGAGGCCAGGCCTGTTTGATATTGTGTGACACGCTACAAAAAAGTACTTGTTGAGATCAAAAACTCTTGCAAAATGATGTGGTTTAATGAAAACTGGGATGATCAACTTATTCTCCTTGGACATGTACATCGTTATACTAATCAGAGCAATAATTTCAACTTGCGGTCCACACAAAGTACAACGGCCCTGTGTCACCCTCTCTTCCACACACACCTCACGCCTAACCCTCAGGTGAACAGGATTATAATGAGTGCCGCCCATATCCATGTGACCCAAGCCAACCAATCAATTGTACTCAAACAAATATCTTGTATTAAAACAAAACGCAATACGAAACATGTTTCATGGCTCCTACATTAGATATTAATCTAATATGCTCTAACAAAGGAGTATATACAGTATATGTTGTTATTAAAAATAGATAATTAGATGTAAATGTTTAACTCAGGGCTCTTACGGAGGCGCCTCTCGCCGTCATCGCGCTCGCCGTCGGTCCGGCGCCGGCAGCGGCAGCAGAGTCTGCGCAGCATGATGTAAATGTGTGGGAAGACGATGAGGGGGGGGGGCAGGATGGGCCGATCGTGGAAGGTCATGATCAGCTGATAGCGCTGGAACTTCCACACCTGGTTAGAGATGGACTTCACCTCGAAGAACGTGTTACTGCGGAGAGGAAGAGGAGGACAGCAGGTCAACTTTTTGCTAACGTGTAAACAAAGCCTCGTTTTTACTTTACCATGCTTTGACACATAGCCTGTAGATATCATATGGAGTTCAAAGTTAGCCACGTGTTAATATTTTAACAATTGTTTTTAACATTTTGATGTCAAAACTAAATATTGTGCTAAGGTTCAAAACTAGGTTTGTGCTTGAGATCAAGCTAAGCCTTGTGCCAGTGGTTGAACTTGAAAAATGCTATTATTATATTGGTCGAGAGGTAAGAAGATTTCCCCTCAAGTCTTAAATTAAATGCAGATTAGTGTAAATATTAACTTGCAAATAACCTTTTATTTTGTAGAGGTGTTGATCTGGGGTCAGTGTGTTTCCTGATCTGGGGTCAGTGTGTTTGCTGGTCTGGGGTCAGTGTGTTTCCTGATCTGGGGTCAGTGTGTTTCCTGATCTGGGGTCAGTGTGTTTCCTGATCTGGGGTCAGTGTGTTTCCTGGTCTGGGGTCAGTGTGTTTCCTGATCTGGGGTCAGTGTTTTTCCTGATCTGGGGTCAGTGTGTTTCCTGATCTGGGGTCAGTGTGTTTCCTGGTCTGGGGTCAGTGTGTTTCCTGATCTGGGATTCAGTGTGTTTCCTGATCTGGGGTCAGTTTGTTTCCTGATCTGGGATTCAGTGTGTTTCCTGATCTGGGGTCAGTGTTTTTCCTGATCTGGGGTCAGTGTGTTTCCTGATCTGGGGTCAGTATTTTTCCTGATCTGGGATCAGTTTGTTTCCTGATCCAGGGTCAGTGTGTTTCCTGATCTGGGGTCAGTGTTTTTCCTGATCTGGGATCAGTTTGTTTCCTGATCCGGGGTCAGTGTGTTTCCTGATCTGGGGTCAGTTTGTTTCCTGATCTGGGATCAGTGTGTTTCCTGATCTGGGGTCAGTTCGTTTCCTGATCTGGGATCAGTGTGTTTCCTGATCTGGGGTCAGTTCGTTTCCTGATCTGGGATCAGTGTGTTTCCTGATCTGGGGTCACTGTGTTTTTCCTGATCTGGGGTCAGTGTGTTTCCTTGTCTGGGGTCAGTGTGTTTCCTGATCTGGGGTCAGTTTGTTTCCTGATCTGGGGTCAGCGTATTTCCTGATCTGGGGTCAGTTTGTTTCCTGATCTGGGGTCAGCGTGTTTCCTGATCTGGGGTCAGTGTGTTTCCTGATCTGGGGTCAGTTTGTTTCCTGATCTGGGATCAGTGTGTTTACTGGTCTGTGGTCAGTGTATGCTGTGTGTTTTATATGTATTTAACACTGACTTGAAGACGGCGATGAGTAGGTTGACCAGCAGGATGTTAGCCACCAGCAAGTAGCAGGCCATGAGGGCGGGGGTGAGTCCGGCGCCGGGAATACAGGGGGGGAGCTTCTTCCCATCTTCATCGTACAAGTTGTCTCCACACGGAGCTAAACCCAAACACAGCATTATTATATGTGCACTATCTATATATATATATATCAGCTGTGCAGGTCATCTGCTTTCAGAAAACGTTCACAATAAGACAACTCAACTCGACAAACTTGTGGGCTTTATTTTGAAAGGGAAGAAGATAGTGAGCTGAAGTTCACGGTAAATTATGTCTGAGTCACTTACGGTTAATTTCCATCGCATACACTGTCCATCAACAGTCAAAGGGAAACAGAAAAGAGGCAGAAAATAAATTACAGTTATAATAAGCCGAAAATTGGACAGCAGAGGACCAATCTGCACAGTGGGGACCTTGCTGTGGAAAATGGGTGGGGATAGAGGTTATGGACACAGGTTAAGGATTCAGGTTAAGGGTAGAGGTTAAGGACAGAGGTTAAAGATAGAGGTTAAGGACACAGGTTAAGGACAGGGGTTATGGACACAGGTTAAGGACAGGGGTTATGGACAGAAGGTAAGGACAGATGTTAAGGACCCAGGTTAAGGAGACAGGTTAATAACATAGGTTAAGGATAGAGGTTAAGGACATAGGTTAATGATAGAGGTTAAGGATAGAGGTTAAGGATAGAGGGTGAAGACACAGGTTAAGGACACAGGTTAAGGACACAGCTTAAGGACACAGGTTAAGGATAGAGGTTAAGGACACAGGTTAAGGATAGAGGTTAAGGATATAGGTTAAGGATAGAGGGTGAAGACACAGGTTAAGGACACAGGTTAAGGATAGAGGTTAAGGATATAGGTTAAGTATAGAGTTTAAGGATAGAAGGTAAATACACAGGTTAACACTAGAACCGCCAGAGGTCGCTGTATACCTAAAAGCGCCAACGGGTAAAGTTTACCCGCTATTGATTTCCAAGGTACAATGTACCATACAGAACAGTGAGTTTTGATTGCACAGGGATGATATGTATACCAATCTAATCTGTGGACTTTCAGCTTTTCATATTATATAGTTTGTACAGATAGCATGAAGTATAAAATATCGCTACAGTGCTGATTTAAATGCTTGGTGTTAGACTTGTGTTTTGTTTAGGTATATATCTCTATCTCTCTATCTATCTATAACTATCTATCTGTCTATCTCTCTATCTATATATCTATATATATATCTATCCATCTATCTATCTCTCTATCTATGGGAACAGCAGTAGACAAAAGGCGTTGCTATAGCAACACGTCATGTTTATGTTTATGCGCAAAATCAACAGCGCGAGGATCGCTGCATATTCTATGCTAGAAATATTACCCACTCTCGCTAATAAACGCTTGATGTTAGGCTTGTGTTTTGTAAAGGTAAAAATGCTTCATATCTTCTGATAGCCTTCTACTCATAAAAAAACAACATGACAATAATATAAATTAATATAATAATGTATTTGTTATATAATTGAACAACAGATAACACAGAACGTATACAAATAACAAAAAATATCAGAGAAGAAGAACAATAAGAACGAACACATCGATCACAACGCTTCACAAACACTCAAACACAATTGTTGCAAACACTGAGCACCTTGGCTGTGCATTTGCCACACACAGCATCCCCACACTTGACACATTTGCAGAACGTTTTATTCTGCATGCAGTGCGCCTTCACCATGCAGGTCATTCTCCTGCGCTCTTCTGCACCAGCACCGCTGAAGGGCAGGTCCGCAAGTGGTGGCGCTTTTGATGCCATCCACTCAGCGCGCAGCTCGTGTGCCAGCTGAAGCATGAAGTCCCTTCTCGGTATGTTCTCCTGGCTCATGCAGCTCCTGTACAGCACCCAGGCATTGATAATAATAATAATAATAATAATAATAATAAATAATATTTATATAGCGCCTTTCACAAAACCCAATGTCGCTTTACAAGTCGGGTAGGGGGGGGAGTAGGGGAAAAGAGGCAGACAGGATTGGGGGGGTGGGGGGGGGGCAAGCAAGTAGCGGAAAAATAAACCTATCAAACTAACTATATAGTGGGGAAAGCCTTGGTGAAAAGGTGCGTTTTGAGGGCTTTTTTGAAAGTGTCCAAAGTTGGGGCGCTGCGGATTTCTGGGGGAGAGAGTTCCAGAGGGTGGGAGGATGCTACACTGAAAGCTCTGTCGCCGAAAGTCTGCATCTATCTATCTCTCTCTCTCTCTCTCTCTCTCTCTCTCTCTCTCTCTCTCTCTCTCTCTCTCTCTCTCTCTCTCTCTCTCTCTCTCTCCCTATCTATCTATCTATCTATCTATCTATATCTATCTATCTATCTCTCTCCCTATCTATCTATCTATCTCTCTCTCTCTCTCTCTATCTATCTATCTATATCTATCTATCTATCTATCTATCTATCTATCTATCTATCCATCTATCTATCTATCTATATATATCTATCTATCTATCTATCTATCTATCTATCTATCTATCTATCTATTAATCTATATATCTATCTATCTCTCTATCGCTCTATCTATCTATCTCTCTCTCAATCTATCTATCTCTCAATCTCTCTCTCTATCTACAGCAGTAGACAAAAGGCGTTGCTATAGCAACACGTCATGTTTATGTTTACGCGCAAAATCAATAGCGTGAGGAGCGCTGCATTTCTATGAGGTAAATATTACCCGCTAGCGGAAATAGGTATAAATAGCAATTTTTTGGGCGATTTTTTCAATCTGACTTCATATTGACAATTTTTAACAACACTGGGTGTTACATAACACACTTTCAGGAAAAGTCACGGACTGGGAGACGTTAATATTTTATTGAAAAAAAGTTACACACAATAAAAAAACAGCTGCGGGTAAAATTTACCCATTGGCGGTTCTAGTGTTAAGGACACAGGTTAAGGACCCATTTAAGGACATAGGTTAAGAATAGAGGTAAGGATAGAGGGTGAATACACAGGTTAAGGACACAGGTTAAGCACACAGGTTAAGAACATAGGTTAAGGACAGAGGTCACGGACACAGGTTAAGAATAGAGGTTAAGGACAGAGGTTAAGGGCACAGGTTAATGATAGAGGTTAAGGACAGAGGTTAAGGACACAGGTTAAGGATAGAGGTTGAGGACAGAGGTTAAGGATAGAGGTTAAGGACAGTGAGGATGGACATTTTGCAGTCTTACTATGAACTCTAGTCTTACGGTCTATGGAGTCTGCAAACACCTCTCCGTAGATCATCCAGTAAGGCATGTAGAAGATGTTGCGGGCCAGCCTCCAGGTGGGCTCCTCGTCCGGGTGAAGGATCGCCTGCTTTGCCACACCAAAGCTCATCAGGACCACCAGCATGATGACCACGAAGTAAAGCATGTCGATCATCTGTTATAAACATCAGGACCACCAGCATGAGGAACAGCAAGTACAGCATGTCGACCATCTGTTATAAACATCAGGACCACCAGCATGAGGACCAGCAAGTACAGCATGTCGATCATCTGTTATAAACATCAGGACCACCAGCATGAGGACCAGCAAGTACAGCATGTCGACCATCTGTTATAAACATCAGGTGCTTTGACTCCGATCTCCTTTCAGAATTAATCTTTAAAGTGTTTTGCTCTGTACGACCCGGAATAGCCAAAGCATCAATATCAGTATGGAGTTATTTCAACATCATTTTGATGTGTTTATTAAAGTTAAATCGAGGTAAAATATGATCATTTTGTTGGTCAATAATTCATTAAAAGCTTTCTGTGCAACGCTCTGGCCATAGCGTGGCAGCCAATTTGAGACTTAGGCATGCAGGGTCCAACCTTGTCTAAATGCCTTTTGCTTCATTAAGTTCCCGGCCTTAGGACTTTAACCGGTCAATGATGAGTCATAGTTATAGCGCCACCTGCTGTTGACAGGAAGCTTTATTTTAATGAGTTTCATCAACAGTTACATGTAGGCGTGCCGTACCATCTTCCCGATCATCATGACGTAGGGCCCCAGGTACTTGTTGACGCCGAAGATGTCGAGGACTCGGATGTACCAGAAGATGATGTCCACGCAGTAGATGACGCGTCCGTAGCCCATGGAGGGTTCGCTCTGCAGCCGCAGGAGGAGACCCAGCAGGAACACAGCGATGGCCGCCATATCCGTGATGTTCCAGTAGTCCTCCATCCAAACGTTGATCTTCTGCTTCAGCTTCCCGGGCTCCGACATCAGGATCTGAGGGGGGGGTTCAGTAGATTTATACACAATCAGTACTTTTCCTTAGCCCCACCTCCACCTCACCATACCTGTCAGCCGCTCCCACCTCATCAGCTCACCTGTGCTCCCAGCTGCAGCTCATCTGCAATCAAGCCAGTGTTCAAAAGGACCCACCGTGACAGGTGTTACAGGACATTTAACTGTTCTGGAAAGTTCCTTATACAGCTTTAGCCTTGTTGTAGGAGCCGCATTTAAGTTTATTTTGTTTTGATTTATTTGGAACCTTTATTAATGCATTTTTCTGTTTCAGTGAGAGGTGTGCTTTGCTCAGGTGAAGGGGGCGGGGCTTTAAGTTGGAGGTGTGGTGTGTGACGGGAGAGCAGCAGGCAGCAGCAATACCGTCATTGACACGCAGACGCAACCTTATGCTTAGTCAAATACAGATTATTAGGATCTGCTGTTTAAGTTTATGTTAAATATTGTTTTCGTATTTTGTTTATGTTTTACCTGAAATAAACCTTGAAAAGCAACCGAAGCGTCCAGTGGATTGTGTACTGCGAGTCTGACACCGCTTCCGAGGCCCAAGCTCTACATGTGGCCAAGAACATTAACTTTTGAGGTGAAGGTTACAAGACAAACCTTTTGGGATTTTGGCCACTACACTTGTTTTTATCTCATGAAGTCCCTAAGTGACACACCCTGAACAGTCTGGTGGGTCATGGGCCAGGTCATGTGATTTAGTGTTCCCATAACAACATGTCCAAGATGTCCATGTGCCAGACTAACACATGTGACATAACTAGCTACATTTCAGAAGCTTGTTTGTTGTTGCTAAAGGTAAAATTCAAGCCATTTAAGAATTAAAATGCTTACATAACATGTCCTTTATTACATTTAACCTGTTGTGGAAACATGTATTGATCAGATTGATATGAAACAAATGAGATAAACATCGCTGTGAAACTGATGTCACATCGGGACTTTAACCTTAAACTTTCAAAGTAAATCTGGATTGACACATATGTCACGATTAGAAATATGATAAAGATCTGCTCAGTTAATTAAGCTGATTCAATTATATTTAGTTAATATATTCTTTATTCCTCAATTCAAAGAATGTTCAAACTAATTTAAACAAAAAAATCATCCTCAATAATTAGGTTATAACAGTTATTTTACCATTAAAGCCCAATGTGACATAAATGTCACTTTTCAGATATTTGACACTAGGGGGGGTTACTTGTCAGAAATGTGTTTTATGTAGTCTATTTTGTGTAAATGATGTTGCCCTTAATTTTCCCAAAAGTAGAAATGGGTCCGTAAGCCTCTCATGCAAGACTCGTCCGGACTTTGTTCCAGATTGACTTCCCGTTGCCGACCCTGCCTTCCTCTCCTGAATCCCCGGTGAGCCCACCAGCCGGTGGAGTTACCTCCTTGTTTCCTGATCCTCTGCCAGGCCCAGACCAACATTGCCAGTTCCTTACTGGTTTTTCAGACTTTCTGTGCACATTACCTGCTCTGTACAAGCTGAGTTTCAAACACTCCTCGTTTCTCACTTTTTCTTACTCGTTATACAGATACAGTCATCTAGTATGTTAGAAATTAAAATCATTGTTGATATGGCTTAATTTGAATTGAATACACTATTTAAAGGACACCTATCATGCTATATTTAAATGGTATATTGTAGGGCCATACCTATATAAGGTATATTTATGCGTTTCTGTTTTCAAAATACCAAACAGATCATGCATTTTAGCCATGCCTCATTTCACTCTATTTGCTGTTCTCCAGCCCTGTTTTTGCAGGGGCTGATTCTGTGAGCTGCAGCTGACCACGCCCCCCTGCAGGAGAGGGGAGCGTGCTCTGATCAAGTCAGAAGATGGGGAGAAAAATAGATCTCCGTCCTCCGTGTTTTATTATATTATTATATAGAGTTGTTATTCATTTGTTTTAAAGCTCAATAAATAACAAAGAAGACCTTTGAACGGCACTTTTCTAATTTTGTCCGGAAGATTTAAACTTTAACGGACATCTTGACCGGAGGTTGGTGTTTGTCATCTGCTGGTGACAAACCGGAGAGAATTACAGCTTGCCTCAACGGGGAGGGATTGCATTGAATTACAGCAGCGGGAGCAAACGCTTGCCTCGGGGAGGGAGAAAAGAGCCACAGCGGAGAATAAACAGAAGGGCAACCATGGCAACCATGCACGGGAAGTCTTCTTCGCTGCTTTTGTGGCAGACTACAGCGCCACTTACAGGCCTGGCATATGTACTACAGCGTCTCCAGCGCTTTCGAGCGGCAATGGCCAGCCGTGGCCCAACCCCACATTCCCCTGATAGGTGGAGAGTTGCCCATATAGGCGGAGCTTCTCGTTTCCGATGTCAGAGAACTTTCAAATCTGGATCAGTCTGTATCAGATCCGTTGCAACCCCTTTTTAAGAGATTTCGGTATGGAGGAAAATAGAGAGGGTTGTGTTTTCTGACACTTGGTGAGTTCCCTGACACACCGGGGACACATGTTCATGTAGAAAAGACGTACAAAAGTGCATTTTGCATGATAGGTCCCCTTTAATTTAAACAAGTTTTATTCTGAAAAAAACTGAAGTTCACAGTAACTATTAACTCAACACTTTTATTCTCAAAATTCTTAATTTCCGGTTAGCATTAGCATGTGGCGAAATGCTACATTTTCAAACCGTGAATTGAAGGTGAAATGACATGTGATTTTGTACACTAAACACACTGGGATTAGCACTAATTTATTGACGCTGAAAAACATTTATCAGGGAATGTTTCAATAACCACAGACACCAGAATGATGTAATTTAGCAACAGAAAAAGGCAGGAATTGCATTGGACCCGCCCCCCACAACGCCAGCCAATAGAAGAAGACCTCAGATGACAACAGGAAGGGCAAGCCAATAATCGATCTCTTCACCCCCTGACCTCGGCTGACCGGACGCATGGGGGGAGAGCCGCCACTCATGGATTTCATTTGTACATCAATGCATCTTTTGTGTAATTAAATGCTGTTAACTTTTATAGGCTTCCCTTGGCTCTTTTCAGTCTCTCCTGCTCTCAGGGTTCAATAATTGCTAACAAGTGTCACCGCAACACCCACCGTTATCACCTCTTTAGGCTTAAGGTGTGCTTACCTGTCGGACCTTCTCCAGGCCCAGCGTGATGATGTAGGAGATGACGATCCACTCCTGCAGGGACGGCCAGCGCTCCATCTTCACCAGGATGATGTAGTTATACAGAGCCAGGTACACTAGGTAGGAGAGCTGTGGAGAGGTTTTTATAATTATTATAATTAATAATGTATTATTGTTATTATTATTTCTATTTATATTATTGTCAATATTATTATTTTAATTGAATTTGCATGTTTTCATTAATATCTTTTGTCTTTTCCTTGATGATCCTGGACCTGAAACAGTTTTCAGGTCTTGAACATTCGTAGTCTATATAAAAACCAGGAGATACAAACTGTCTGAACTCTCAAAGAAAATGACAGATAATGATTCAGAGATTATAATATCTATACCGTGTTGAACCAGAACTTGGTGAAGGGAGCGTTGTAGAACTCATAGATCTTCTTCCCGATGGGAGTCTTCCTCTTCTTCTTCTGGTCTTCCTCCTCGTCTCCTTTCTTTGACGTGGTATCCACGTTGGAGGCGGCGTCCTGAAAAACAAACTCAAACTGCTGCACTCTGATATGAAAGTTAACGATTAATATTAATCTGAAGTGTTGATACCTTGCTGGATTTGTTGTCGTCTTTGTTTTTGCCCTCGTCGTTCTCTCTGGAAGAATGAAAGGAAGATTCCTCTCCAAGACGAAACTTCATGAGGAGGATTAGAGGCGGGAAGACCAGCCCTAAGATCACCTGCAGACAAAAACTAGATCAATATAATATTAAAATACTTTATCCGCCAACCAAGGTCAGCCTGGCGGCGTGCACCTTACCTCCAGGCTGTTGCTCTTGCCCATCCTCAGGCAGCCCATCCACATGTCGGTGAGCAGCATCTGGCTGCAGGTGTGGGCGATGAAGTCTCTGTGTTTGGCAGCAACGGCGAGCTTCAGACACGTGGAGTTACTCCAGTTCTTCAGCTCGTAGGTCAGCAGCTTCATGGCCACCTGCTCGTCGTGTTTGTACGACTGATCCAGCAGCTCGTAGGCCAGCTGCCCAAATTCCCTGCACACAGAAAGCAGGAAGTCATGAAAACACACTTCCTGTTTGTGTGGTCACAAAACACCAGGGTTGCATTCTCATCGTGAGTTAAGATCAGGAAGGTTTCTGACAGAGTGACCTGAAGTCTGTGATCTGCAGCCATGATAAGAGCTGATTCTCTAGATGAGAGGAAAGAAGCTTCAATTTCTCCATGTTCACCTCCTTTAGGAAACACTGGACCCACCTTTATCACCTCCTTTAGGAAACATTGGACCCTCCTTTATCACCTCCTTTAGGAAACACTGGACCCTCCTTTATCACCTCATTTAGGAAACAATGGAGCCTCCTTTAGGAAACACTGGACCCTCCTTTATCACTTCCTTTAGGAAAAACTGGACCCTCCTTTATCACCTCCTTTAGGAAACACTGTACCCTCCTTTATCACCTCATTTAGGAAACAATGTAGCCTCCTTTAGGAAACACTGGACCCACCTTTATCACTTCCTTTAGGAAAAACTGGACCCTCCTTTATCACCTCCTTTAGGAAACACTGTACCCTCCTTTAGGAAACACTGGACCCTCCTTTATCACCTCCTTTAGGAAACACCGCACCCTCATTTATCACCTCCTTTAGGAAAAACTGGGCCCTCCTTTATCACCTCCTTTAGAAAACACCGGACCCTCCTTTATCACCTCCTTTAGGAAACAACGGACCCTCCTTTAACACCTCCTTTAGGAAAAACTGGGCCCTCCTTTATCACCTAACTCACTTGGAGTTGTTCTCCAGGTCCTGGAAGATGTCGTCCACCAGCTCGCTCTGAGACGACTCGTGGGCCATGGCCTTGTAGAGCTTGCAGGCAACCAGAGCTTTGGCCATGGCCTCCTCGCCGCGCTGCCACAGGAACAGCGCCATCTTCTGGCGCTTCATGAGCACGGCCCACACCATCAGCTCGTGGAACGGGTACTGGAACCGGCTGAGCTCCGGGTCGTCCATGTCGATGTCCACCTCCTCCTCCTTCTTCTTGTTCTTCTTCGCTTTGCCCTTCGCTCGCGGCTCGTCGTCCTGCGAGACAACAAGTCAGAGTCCAGAGCAACATGAGACAGAACCAAGGAGTAAAGAGCCAGTACAGAACCAGGGAGTACAGAACCAGGGAGCACAGAACCAGGGAGCACAGAACCAGGGAGTAAAGAGCCAGTACAGAACCAGGGAGTACAGAACCAGGGAGTACAGAACCAGGGAGTACAGAACCAGGGAGCACAGAACCAGGGAGCACAGAACCACAGAACCAGGAAGTACCAACCTCCATCCCGAGCAGCTTCAGAGCTTTAGGCTGCAAGATAACCGACAGGAGAGAAATATATCAGATATTCATCCATTACCATCAGAACTTCATCCAGAATCATCAGCCCTTCATTCAGAACAATTAGAACCAAAACAACTATCAGCACTTCCTTCAGAACCATCAGAACTTCATCCAGAATAATTGGAAACATCAGCATTTCTTCCAGAACCATTAGAAACATCCACCCTTCATCCAGAACAATCAGAACCATCAGTTAGAACCATTGAAACTCTTTCAGTTTTGAGGTGGATTTGCTCACCCTCTTCAGGCCGTACAGGTTGTTGTAAAGAGTCCTGAAGCTCTTCCTGGTGTAGTTGCAGCGGTACGCCCCCCCCATCAGCAGCTCCAGAACCAGGCCGATGTCGATCAGGGTGATCTGGTAATCCGGGGGCAGGTTCCCCTGAACAGCACGTGGTGTAATACACATAGAATGTTTTTAGTTATTAAGAACCAATCACGTTTCTGGTTACTGTATTTGTTCATAATGCATAATGGTTGTAAGCAGGAAACACCAAACTGACCTTCTTCACGTCTCGCACAACGAAGTGCAGCGTATTCGCCGGACCCAGCTTCTGCAGAAATGAACACATGAACATGTTAACACATGAACAAATAAAAACTTGAACATACTAACACATGAACATACTAACACATGAACATACTAACACATGAACATACTAACACATGAACATACTAACACATGAACATACTAACACATGAACATACTAACACATGAACACACTAACACATGAACACACTAACACATGAACATACTAACACATGAACATACTAACACATGAACATACTAACACATGAACACACTAACACATGAACATACTAACACATGAACACACTAACACATGAACACACTAACACATGAACACACTAACACATGAACACACTAACACATGAACATACTAACACATGAACACACTAACACATGAACATACTGACACATGAACACACTAACACATGAACACACTAACACATGAACATACTAACACATGAACACACTAACACATGAACACACTAACACATGAACATACTAACACATGAACACACTAACACATGAACACACTAACACATGAACACACTAACACATGAACACACTAACACATGAACACACTAACACATGAACATACTAACACATGAACATACTAACACATGAACATACTAACACATGAACACATGAACACACTAACACATGAACACACTAACACATGAACATACTAACACATGAACACACTAACACATGAACACACTAACACATGAACACACTAACACATGAACATACTAACACATGAACATACTAACACATGAACACACTAACACATGAACATACTAACACATGAACACACTAACACATGAACACACTAACACATGAACATACTAACACATGAACACACTAACACATGAACACACTAACACATGAACATACTAACTAATGAACACACTAACACATGAACACACTAACACATGAACACACTAACACATGAACACACTAACACATGAACATACTAACACATGAACATACTAACACATGAACACACTAACACATGAACACACTAACACATGAACATACTAACACATGAACACACTAACACATGAACATACTAACACATGAACATACTAACACATGAACACACTAACACATGAACATACTAACACATGAACACACTAACACATGCACACACTAACACATGAACACACTAACACATGAACATACTAACACATGAACACACTAACACATGAACATACTAACACATGAACACACTAACACATGAACACACTAACACATGAACATACTAACACATGAACACACTAACACATGAACATACTAACACATGAACATACTAACACATGAACATACTAACACATGAACACACTAACACATGAACATACTAACACATGAACATACTAACACATGAACATACTAACACATGAACACACTAACACATGAACACACTAACACATGAACACACTAACACATGAACATACTAACACATGAACATACTAACACATGAACACACTAACACATGAACACACTAACACATGAACATACTAACACATGAACATACTAACACATGAACACACTGACACATGAACATACTAACACATGAACATACTAACACATGAACATACTAACACATGAACATACTAACACATGAACACACTAACACATGAACACACTAACACATGAACATACTAACACATGAACATACTAACACATGAACATACTAACACATGAACATACTAACACATGAACACACTAACACATGAACACACTAACACATGAACATACTAACACATGAACACACTAACACATGAACATACTAACACATGAACACACTAACACATGAACACACTAACACATGAACATACTAACACATGAACACACTAACACATGAACACACTAACACATGAACACACTAACACATGAACATACTAACACATGAACACACTAACACATGAACACACTAACACATGAACATACTAACACATGAACATACTAACACATGAACACACTAACACATGAACATACTAACACATGAACATACTAACACATGAACACACTAACACATGAACATACTAACACATGAACACACTAACACATGAACATACTAACACATGAACATACTAACACATGAACACACTAACACATGAACATACTAACACATGAACATACTAACACATGAACACACTAACACATGAACATACTAACACATGAACATACTAACACATGAACACACTAACACATGAACATACTAACACATGAACACACTAACACATGAACATACTAACACATGAACACACTAACACATGAACATACTAACACATGAACACACTAACACATGAACACACTGACACATGAACATACTAACACATGAACACACTAACACATGAACACACTAACACATGAACATACTAACACATGAACATACTAACACATGAACACACTAACACATGAACATACTAACACATGAACATACTAACACATGAACATACTAACACATGAACATACTAACACATGAACACACTAACACATGAACATACTAACACATGAACATACTAACACATGAACATACTAACACATGAACATAATAAAACATGAACATACTAACACATGAACATACTAACACATGAACATACTAACACATGAACACACTAACACATGAACATGTTACCCTGTTTCTGTATATATGAACTTATGAACACATGAGTGTTTGTGTTTAGTTTCCTGTTTTAATTTGACATGTATTCAGTTTTTCTGTCACCTTTTTTTAATCAATGCTTTTTGTTAGCAAACTTGATTCCTTCTTTTTTGCTGCCTCACTACCAAACTCTGACAGATCTGTTATTTTAAATGAAAGGTTACTGAGCCGGAAACATTTTTATAATATTCATACACATGAATATTACATTGTATTATTATATGTATTGTTATTATTATTATTATTATTATTATTGTTAATATAATGCAGCTCTCTTTTATTATCAGTCCCGTGAGTAGTTTTAGGAGCTTTTGCTCAGAGTGATTAGAGATGATGGATATTAATCTGCATCAGAATAAAAGTGACAAACGCTCAAAGCTTTCGTCTCTTCTCCTCTCAGATATAATATAATATATAATATAATTTTTTATTTTAGTAAAAACACATGTTAAATATGCATTTACTGCAGTAGTGACTCGGATTCATCATGAAGTCATCAATGTTTTTATTTGAACGTCTCATAATTCTAGTTTAATCCCCGGGACAGTTTTTTATAAATATATTATATATATTTTTGTTTATGTTTATATATTAATACTGATATATAAAGATGTGTCTGTGTCAGTGGCGAACCCTCTCTATCACAACTGGACCTTCTGTAGACACACACACAAAGGCCCTGACCGCTCACCACTGGTGTTTGTACATGTTTAAATATGAATTCTGATATATAAAGGTGTTCGTATCTGTAAACATATTAATACTGTGTATAAAGGTGTGTGTGACCGTGTTGTAGAGCTCCTCCAGGCGGGGGATGGTGAGGAAGTGATGGATGTTCACTCCGTTCTCGATCAGCAGCTTCACAAAGTCAACCCGGTCCAGAACCAGAGCGTCCATCATGGCCTGCTCCAGAGAGTTCACCTGCAGGAAGTACTATAGTGAGTTCTGTTTCAGACTGACCTGGGACCAGCTCCTAGTTCTGCTGCTATAGACTGAAGACTCTCCTCTTATAGTGAGTTCTGTTTCAGACTGACCTGGGACCAGCTCCTAGTTCTGCTGCTATAGACTGAAGACTCTCCTCTTACAGTGAGGGCTGGTTCAGACTGACCTGGGACCATCTGCTAGTTCTGCTGCTATAGACTGAAGACTCTCCTATTATAGTGAGGGCTGGTTCAGACTGACCTGGGACCAGCTCCTAGTTCTGCTGTTATAGACTGAAGACTCTCCTCTTATAGTGAGGGCTGGTTCAGACTGACCTGGGACCATCTGCTAGTTCTGCTGCTATAGACTGAAGACTCTCCTCTTATAGTGAGGGCTGGTTCAGACTGACCTGGGACCAGCTCCTAGTTCTGCTGCTATAGACTTAAGACTCTCCTCTTACAGTGAGGGCTGGTTCAGACTGACCTGGGACCATCTGCTAGTTCTGCTGCTATAGACTGAAGACTCTCCTCTTATAGTGAGTTCTGTTTCAGACTGACCTGGGACCAGCTCCTAGTTCTGCTGCTATAGACTGAAGACTCTCCTCTTACAGTGAGGGCTGGTTCAGACTGACCTGGGACCAGCTCCTAGTTCTGCTGCTATAGACTGAAGACTCTCCTCTTACAGTGAGGGCTGGTTCAGACTGACCTGGGACCATCTGCTAGTTCTGTTGCTATAGACTGAAGACTCTCCTCTTATAGTGAGGGCTGGTTCAGACTGACCTGGGACCATCTCCTAGTTCTGCTGCTATAGACTTAAGACTCTCCTCTTATAGTGAGGGCTGGTTCAGACTGACCTGGGACCAGCTCGTAGTTCTGCTGCTATAGACTGTAGACTCTCCTCTTATAGTGAGGGCTGGATCAGACTGACCTGGGAACAGCTGCAAGTTCTGCTGCTATAGACTGAAGACTCTCCTCTTATAGTGAGGGCTGGTTCAGACTGACCTGGGACCAGCTCGTAGTTCTGCTGCTATAGACTGTAGACTCTCCTCTTATAGTGAGGGCTGGATCAGACTGACCTGGGAACAGCTGCAAGTTCTGCTGCTATAGACTGAAGACTCTCCTCTTATAGTGAGGGTTCAGACTGACCTGGGACCAGCTCGTAGTTCTGCTGCTATAGACTGTAGACTCTCCTCTTATAGTGAGGGCTGGATCAGACTGACCTGGGAACAGCTGCAAGTTCTGCTGCTATAGACTGAAGACTCTCCTCTTATAGTGAGGGTTCAGACTGACCTGGGATCAGTTCCTAGTTCTGCTGCTATTGTCACGATCACAGGTACACATCAGAACCCAATAGCACGACTCAGATACAACAAGTTTTTAGCAATGTTCCGTTTATTCAGGTCTGGGACAGGCAGGGTCAAAACCAGGAAATCCGTCAGACAGGCAACCAAAACCAGACAGGGAGCAGGCAAGAACTCAAGATCTGTCTACAGGCAGGCAGAGGTCAAAAACCGGGCAGGACAAAAATCTAGGCTAGAGAGCAACACACACTGGAGAGCTTGGCGGAAACGACAAGACAATCTGGCAAAGGACAAGTGATAGTGAGGTGGTATAAATACTGTGGGGTGATGAGGGAATGAGTAACAGGTGAGGGGAAGGGCTGGGAAGACCATGTGAGGGAAGTGAGCTGATTACAAGGGCCTGGAGGAAGGCGGGATCTGAAATGACAGGAGAGTTAAGATGAGCCAAACCAAACAAACAACAATAGATGTGTCTAACTTGTGACAACTATAGACTGAAGACTCTCCTCTTATAGTGAGGGCTGGTTCAGACTGACCTGGGACCAGCTGCTAGTTCTGCTGCTATAGACTGAAGACTCTCCTCTTACAGTGAGGGCTGGTTCAGGCTGACCTTGGACCAGCTGCTAGTTCTGCTGCTATAGACTGAAGACTCTCCTCTTATAGTGAGGGATGGTTCAGACTGACCTGGGACCAGCTGCTAGTTCTGCTGCTATAGACTGAAGACTCTCCTCTTATAGTGAGGGATGGTTCAGACTGACCTAGGACCAGCTGCTAGTTCTGCTGCTATAGACTGAAGACTCTCCTCTTATAGTGAGGGCTGGTTCAGACTGACCTAGGACCAGCTCCTAGTTATGCTGCTATAGACTGAAGACTCTCCTCTTATAGTGAGGGCTGGTTCAGACTGACCTGGGACCAGCTCCTAGTTCTGCTGCTATAGACTGAAGACTCTCCTATAAAGCTTATAGTGAGGGTAATAATAATAATAATAATAATAATAATCTCACCCAGTTGAGCATCTCCAGTTTCCTCGGGTCCGTTTCCTCCGGCGGCTCCGGTTTGGTTTTTCCTCCTTTTCCTTTCTTCGCGCGGGCTTTACCCTTCCACCCCCCTCCCCCTCCCCCCCCCCCTCCTGCTCGTTGGGCCCCTGGACTCTTCGGCTGCTCATTGGCTGAGGGCCTCACCGGCTGCAGACCAACACACATGTTACAGATCTATGATCTATCTATATCTCAAATATCTATATCTCTAAAATCTATAATCTAACGCTTCTTTATCTCTAAGATCGATCATCTAAAGCAGGGGTATTCAACTAAAGCTCAACGAGGTCCAGTTAGAGAAAATGTCCCCATGCAAAGATCCGGAGCATCACAATGTCTAAGTTGCTTCATGAGTTAGTGTGATATGTATTGAAGTAGCCCGTAGCTGTATCAACGTCTGCATGTCATCAACAACTGACTGCCAATCAAATAAAGAAAGTACAATTCATAAACAACAATATGTATTGTCTGTGAACATTGAACTCTACAGATATACAGTACATACTGTGGATATGTGTGATGTTCCTCTCGGGCTGCATTTAAAAATAAAATAGAGAAAATAAATAAAATAGCTTTTGAAAATGTGTGCATCTTAAAAGTGTTTAATTTTAGATAAATAAAATAAAGTGTAGCAGCAGCTTGAGTTTCCCTTTTTCTTTGTTAACCGTTTCACATCATGACTTAACAGTTTCAGTCGATTATAGAACAATATCAGTCTTTACACATCATAACAATTGAACAGTTTTAAAGTCTCTCTTTCTTTCCCTCTTATATTGCAGACCCTCTCTCACTTTGTTCTGTTCAGTGAGAGAATTGAGCTTGAGCTTGTCCTGCCAGGATTGTAAATCTGGGCTGAAATGGTGTCAGGGCCATTCTCACACACACACATGCAGGTACTCATTGGTTAGCCTGGGTTAGCTCATTGGTTAGCCTGGGTTAGCTCATTGGTTAGCCTGGGTTAGCTCATTGGTTAGCCTGGGTTAGCTCATTGGTTAGCCTCGCTTAGCTCATTGGTTAGCCTGGGTTAGCTCATTGGTTAGCCTGGGTTAGCTCATTGGTTAGCCTGGGTTAGCTCATTGGTTAGCCTCGGTTAGCTCATTGGTTAGCCTGGGTTAGCTCATTGGTTAGCCTCGGTTAGCTCATTGGTTAGCCTCGGTTAGCTCATTGGTTAGCCCCGGTTAGCTGATTGGTTAGCCTCGGTTAGCTCATTGGTTAGCCTCGGTTAGCTCATTGGTTAGCCTTGGTTAGCTCATTGGTTAGCCTCGGTTAGCTCATTGGTTAGCCTGGGTTAGCTCATTGGTTAACCTCGGTTAGCTC
Organism: Notothenia rossii; assembly: GCF_949606895.1. Taxonomy (NCBI): domain Eukaryota; kingdom Metazoa; phylum Chordata; class Actinopteri; order Perciformes; family Nototheniidae; genus Notothenia; species Notothenia rossii. The sequence continues at coordinate 93,217 of NW_027639547.1, forward strand.
ATTGGTTAGCCTCGGTTAGCTCATTGGTTAACCTCGGTTAGCTCATTGGTTAGCCTCGGTTAGCTCATTGGTTAACCTCGGTTAGCTCATTGGTTAACCTCGGTTAGCTCATTGGTTAGCCTCGGTTAGCTCATTGGTTAGCCTCGGTTAGCTCATTGGTTAACCTCGGTTAGCTCATTGGTTAGCCTCGGTTAGCTCATTGGTTAGCCTCGGTTAGCTCATTGGTTAGCCTCGGTTAGCTCATTGGTTAGCCTCGGTTAGCTCATTGGTTAACCTCGGTTAGCTCATTGGTTAGCCTCGGTTAGCTCATTGGTTAGCCTCGGTTAGGTCATTGGTTAGCCTCGGTTAGCTCATTGGTTAACCTCGGTTAGCTCATTGGTTAACCTTGGTTAGCTCATTGGTTAGCCTCGGTTAGCTCATTGGTTAGCCTTGGTTAGCTCATTGGTTAACCTTGGTTAGCTCATTGGTTAGCCTTGGTTAGCTCATTGGTTAACCTCGGTTAGCTCATTGGTTAACCTTGGTTAGCTCATTGGTTAGCCTGGGTTAGCTCATTGGTTAGCCTCGGTTAGCTCATTGGTTAGCCTTGGTTAGCTCATTGGTTAACCTCGGTTAGCTCATTGGTTAACCTTGGTTAGCTCATTGGTTAACCTCGGTTAGCTCATTGGTTAGCCTTGGTTAGGTCATTGGTTAACCTCGGTTAGCTCATTGGTTAGCCTCGGTTAGCTCATTGGTTAGCCTTGGTTAGCTCATTGGTTAGCCTCGGTTAGCTCCTTGGTTAGCCTCGGTTAGCTCATTGGTTAGCCTCGGTTAGCTCATTGGTTAGCCTGCCCTGGAACGATATTTAGTTTTAATTTTGATCCTGATGGACTGATCATATCGGGCTCTGAGACTGCTCATGTGAGCTCAGTTCTGAGTTGAGAGGGAATGTTTGGTCAAACACTTTGTGTTTTGTCTCAGAGTGGCGTGTTGTCTCTTCTAATGAGCGCCACGGTCTCTGAATGAGACACACTGGCTCTGAGCTCCCAGAGGGCAGGACGAACATGAAGAGTCCACTCAGGGTTAGAGCTCTGTCCTCACTGTCCTCTTCCTGGAGAGAGCCATGTGTTTCTCTCTCTCTCTCCTCTCTTCTTCTGTGTTTCTCTCTCTCTCTCTCTCTCTCCCTGTATCTCTCTCTCCTCTCTTCTTCTGTGTTTCTCTCTCTCTCTCTCTCCCTGTATCTCTCTCTCCTCTCTTCTTCTGTGTTTCTCTCTCTCTCTCTCTCTCCCTGTATCTCTCTCTCCTCTCTTCTTCTGTGTTTCTCTCTCTCTCTCCCTGTATCTCTCTCTCCTCTCTTCTTCTGTGTTTCTCTCTCTCTCTCTCTGTATCTCTCTCTCTCTTCTTCTGTGTTTCTCTCTCTCTCTCTGTATCTCTCTCTCTCTTCTTCTGTGTTGCTCTCTCTCTCTCTCTCTCTGTATCTCTCTCTTCTTCTGTGTTTCTCTCTCTCTCTCTCCCTGTATCTCTCTCTCCTCTCTTCTTCTGTGTTTCTCTCTCTCTCTCCTCTCTTCTTCTGTGTTTCTCTCTCTCTCTCTCCCTGTATCTCTCTCTCCTCTCTTCTTCTGTGTTTCTCTCCCTGTATCTCTCTCTCCTCTCTTCTTCTGTGTTTCTCTCTCTGTATCTCTCTCTCCTCTCTTCTTCTGTGTTTCTCTCTCTGTATCTCTCTCTCCTCTCTTCTTCTGTGTTTCTCTCTCTGTATCTCTCTCTCCTCTCTTCTTCTGTGTTTCTCTCTCTGTATCTCTCTCTCCTCTCTTCTTCTGTGTTTCTCTCTCTGTATCTCTCTCTCCTCTCTTCTTCTGTGTTTCTCTCTCTGTATCTCTCTCTCCTCTCTTCTTCTGTGTCTCTCTCTCTCTCTCTCTCCTCTCTTCTTCTGTGTCTCTCTCTCCCTGTATCTCTCTCTCCTCTCTTCTTCTGTGTCTCTCTCTGTATCTCTCTCTCCTCTCTTCTTCTGTGTTTCTCTCTCTGTATCTCTCTCTCCTCTCTTCTTCTGTGTTTCTCTCTCTGTATCTCTCTCTCCTCTCTTCTTCTGTGTTTCTCTCTCTGTATCTCTCTCTCCTCTCTTCTGTGTTTCTCTCTGTATCTCTCTCTCCTCTCTTCTTCTGTGTTTCTCTCTCTGTATCTCTCTCTCCTCTCTTCTTCTGTGTTTCTCTCTCTGTATCTCTCTCTCCTCTCTTCTTCTGTGTTTCTCTCTCTGTATCTCTCTCTCCTCTCTTCTTCTGTGTTTCTCTCTCTGTATCTCTCTCTCCTCTCTTCTGTGTTTCTCTCTGTATCTCTCTCTCCTCTCTTCTTCTGTGTCTCTCTCTGTATCTCTCTCTCCTCTCTTCTTCTGTGTTTCTCTCTCTGTATCTCTCTCTCCTCTCTTCTTCTGTGTTTCTCTCTCTGTATCTCTCTCTCCTCTCTTCTGTGTGTCTCTCTCTGTATCTCTCTCTCCTCTCTTCTTCTGTGTTTCTCTCTCTCTCCTCTCTTCTGTGTTTCTCTCTCTGTGTCTCTCTCTCCTCTCTTCTGTGTGTCTCTCTCTGTATCTCTCTCTCCTCTCTTCTTCTGTGTTTCTCTCTCTGTATCTCTCTCTCCTCTCTTCTGTGTTTCTCTCTCTGTATCTCTCTCTCCTCTCTTCTGTGTGTCTCTCTCTTCTTCTGTGTTTCTCTCTCTGTATCTCTCTCTCCTCTCTTCTGTGTGTCTCTCTCTGTATCTCTCTCTCCTCTCTTCTTCTGTGTTTCTCTCTCTGTATCTCTCTCTCCTCTCTTCTGTGTTTCTCTCTCTGTATCTCTCTCTCCTCTCTTCTGTGTTTCTCTCTCTGTATCTCTCTCTCCTCTCTTCTTCTGTATCTCTCTCTCCTCTCTTCTGTGTTTCTCTCTCTGTATCTCTCTCTCCTCTCTTCTGTGTTTCTCTCTCTGTATCTCTCTCTCCTCTCTTCTTCTGTGTTTCTCTCTCTGTATCTCTCTCTCCTCTCTTCTTCTGTGTTTCTCTCTCTGTATCTCTCTCTCCTCTCTTCTGTGTTTCTCTCTCTGTATCTCTCTCCTCTCTTCTTCTGTGTCTCTCCCTGTATCTCTCTCTCCTCTCTTCTTCTGTGTTTCTCTCTCTGTATCTCTCTCTCCTCTCTTCTTCTGTGTTTCTCTCTCTGTATCTCTCTCTCCTCTCTTCTGTGTTTCTCTCTCTGTATCTCTCTCTCCTCTCTTCTGTGTTTCTCTCTCTGTATCTCTCTCTCCTCTCTTCTTCTGTGTTTCTCTCCCTGTATCTCTCTCTCCTCTCTTCTCCTGTGTCTCTCTCTCTGTATCTCTCTGTCCTCTCTTCTTCTGTGTTTCTCTCTCTGTATCTCTCTCTCCTCTCTTCTTCTGTGTTTCTCTCTCTGTATCTCTCTCTCCTCTCTTCTGTGTTTCTCTCTCTGTATCTCTCTCTCCTCTCTTCTGTGTTTCTCTCTCTGTATCTCTCTCTCCTCTCTTCTGTGTTTCTCTCTCTGTATCTCTCTCTCCTCTCTTCTGTGTCTCTCTCTGTATCTCTCTCTCCTCTCTTCTTCTGTGTCTCTCTCTCTGTATCTCTCTTTCCTCTCTTCTTCTGTGTTTCTCTCCCTGTATCTCTCTCTCCTCTCTTCTTCTGTGTCTCTCTCTGTATCTCTCTCTCCTCTCTTCTTCTGTGTTTCTCTCCCTGTATCTCTCTCTCCTCTCTTCTTCTGTGTCTCTCTCTGTATCTCTCTCTCCTCTCTTCTTCTGTGTGTCTCTCTCTGTATCTCTCTTTCCTCTCTTCTTCTGTGTCTCTCTCTCTGTATCTCTCTCTCCTCTTCTGTGTTTCTCTCTCTGTATCTCTCTCTCCTCTCTTCTTCTGTGTTTCTCTCCCTGTATCTCTCTCTCCTCTCTTCTTCTGTGTCTCTCTCTGTATCTCTCTCTCCTCTCTTCTTCTGTGTGTCTCTCTCTGTATCTCTCTTTCCTCTCTTCTTCTGTGTCTCTCTCTCTGTATCTCTCTCTCTTCTTCTGTGTCTCTCTCTCTGTATCTCTCTCTCCTCTTCTGTGTTTCTCTCCCTGTATCTCTCTCTCCTCTCTTCTTCTGTGTTTCTCTCTCTGTATCTCTCTCTCCTCTCTTCTTCTGTGTGTCTCTCTCTGTATCTCTCTTTCCTCTCTTCTTCTGTGTCTCTCTCTCTGTATCTCTCTCTCCTCTTCTGTGTTTCTCTCTCTGTATCTCTCTCTCCTCTCTTCTTCTGTGTTTCTCTCCCTGTATCTCTCTTTCCTCTCTTCTTCTGTGTCTCTCTCTCTGTATCTCTCTCTCCTCTTCTGTGTTTCTCTCTCTGTATCTCTCTCTCCTCTCTTCTTCTGTGTTTCTCTCCCTGTATCTCTCTTTCCTCTCTTCTTCTGTGTCTCTCTCTGTATCTCTCTCTCCTCTCTTCTGTGTTTCTCTCTCTGTATCTCTCTCTCCTCTCTTCTTCTGTGTTTCTCTCTCTGTATCTCTCTCTCCTCTCTTCTTCTGTGTCTCTCTCTGTATCTCTCTCTCCTCTCTTCTTCTGAGTTTCTCTCTCTGTATCTCTCTCTCCTCTCTTCTTCTGTGTTTCTCTCTCTGTATCTCTCTCTCCTCTCTTCTTCTGTGTTTCTCTCCCTGTATCTCTCTCTCCTCTCCTCTTCTGTGTTTCTCTCTCTGTATCTCTCTCTCCTCTCTTCTTCTGTGTTTCTCTCCCTGTATCTCTCTCTCCTCTCTTCTTCTGTGTTTCTCTCTCTGTCTCTCTCTCTCCTCTCTTCTTCTGTGTTTCTCTCTCTGTATCTCTCTCTCCTCTCTTCTTCTGAGTTTCTCTCTCTGTATCTCTCTTTCCTCTCTTCTTCTGTATCTCTCTCTCTGTATCTCTCTCTCTCTTCTTCTGTGTTTCTCTCCCTGTATCTCTCTCTCCTCTCTTCTTCTGTGTTTCTCTCTCTGTATCTCTCTCTCCTCTCTTCTTCTGTGTTTCTCTCTCTGTATCTCTCTCTCCTCTCTTCTTCTGTGTCTCTCTCTGTATCTCTCTCTCCTCTCTTCTGTGTTTCTCTCTCTGTATCTCTCTCTCCTCTCTTCTTCTGTGTTTCTCTCCCTGTATCTCTCTCTCTCCTCTCTTCTTCTGTGTTTCTCTCCCTGTATCTCTCTCTCCTCTCTTCTTCTGTGTTTCTCTCTCTGTATCTCTCTCTCCTCTCTTCTTCTGTGTCTCTCTCTCCTCTCTTCTTCTGTGTTTCTCTCTCTGTCTCTCTCTCTCCTCTCTTCTTCTGAGTTTCTCTCTCTGTATCTCTCTTTCCTCTCTTCTTCTGTATCTCTCTCTCTGTATCTCTCTCTCTCTTCTTCTGTGTTTCTCTCCCTGTATCTCTCTCTCCTCTCTTCTTCTGAGTTTCTCTCTCTGTATCTCTCTTTCCTCTCTTCTTCTGTGTTTCTCTCTCTGTATCTCTCTCTCCTCTCTTCTTCTGTGTTTCTCTCTCTGTATCTCTCTCTCCTCTCTTCTTCTGTGTTTCTCTCTCTGTATCTCTCTCTCCTCTCTTCTTCTGTGTCTCTCTCTCTGTATCTCTCTCTCCTCTCTTCTTCTGTGTTTCTCTCCCTGTATCTCTCTCTCCTCTCTTCTTCTGTGTTTCTCTCTCTGTATCTCTCTCTCCTCTCTTCTTCTGTGTTTCTCTCTCTGTATATCTCTCTCCTCTCTTCTTCTGTGTTTCTCTCTGTATCTCTCTCTCCTCTCTTCTGTGTTTCTCTCTCTGTATCTCTCTCTCCTCTCTTCTTCTGTGTTTCTCTCTCTGTATCTCTCTCTCCTCTCTTCTGTGTTTCTCTCTCTGTATCTCTCTCTCCTCTCTTCTTCTGTGTTTCTCTCTCTGTATCTCTCTCTCCTCTCTTCTTCTGTGTTTCTCTCTCTGTATCTCTCTCTCCTCTCTTCTGTGTTTCTCTCTCTGTATCTCTCTCTCCTCTCTTCTTCTGTGTTTCTCTCTCTGTATCTCTCTCTCCTCTCTTCTGTGTTTCTCTCTCTGTATCTCTCTCTCCTCTCTTCTGTGTTTCTCTCTCTGTATCTCTCTCTCCTCTCTTCTTCTGTGTCTCTCTCTCTGTATCTCTCTCTCCTCTCTTCTTCTGTGTTTCTCTCTCTGTATCTCTCTCTCCTCTCTTCTGTGTTTCTCTCTGTATCTCTCTCTCCTCTCTTCTTCTGTGTTTCTCTCTCTGTATCTCTCTCTCCTCTCTTCTTCTGTGTCTCTCTCTCTGTATCTCTCTCTCCTCTCTTCTTCTGTGTTTCTCTCTCTGTATCTCTCTCTCCTCTCTTCTGTGTTTCTCTCTCTGTATCTCTCACTCGTTTCTTCTGTGTTTCTCTCTCTGTATCTCTCTCTCCTCTTCTGTGTTTCTCTCTCTGTATCTCTCTCTCTCCTCTTCTGTGTTTCTCTCCCTGTATCTCTCTCTCTTCTCTTTGGCCCCCTGCCGGCGGCGGTTAAAATAGAAACGCCCTGTCTAAATTGAAATCCCCTATTAATGTATTGATTATAGGTCTGGGTCCGTATAGGTCGGCGTCCGGATCCGGACCGCGGTACGCCTGTTGCCGACCCCTGGTCTAAAGGATCTATACCTCACAGGTCCATATCTAACAGATCTATATCTAATATATCTATAATCTAACAGATCTATATTTAACATATCTATAATAATACAGATCTATATCTCTAAAATCTATAATCTTACAGATCTATGTTCCACCAGATCTATATCTGTTAAATCTATGATCTAACAGATCTATATTCCACCTGATCTATATCTGTTATATCTATAATCTAACAGATCTATATTTAACATATCTATAATAATACAGATCTATATCTGTTAAATCTATAATCTTACAGATCTATATTCCACCTGATCTATATCTGTTAAATCTATGATCTAACAGATCTATATTCCAAAATATTTTACAGATCTATACAACACAGATCTTACAGATCTATAATCAAAAAGATCCGGACCACATAGATCTGCACCCTTATAGATCCAGACCCCATAGATTTGCACTCACGGGCCAGTGGTGTCCGTAGACGAATATCTGACTGCGGGCGATGTCCACTCTGTTCCAGGCTAGAGCCAGACTCAGCTGATCAGAGGCCGAGGCGTTAGTCCCTACACACACACACACACACACACACACACACACACACACACACACACACACACACACACACACACACACACACACACACACACACACACACACACACACACACACACACACACACACACACACACACTTGAATGACATTACATTTCCTTTAGCTGACGCTTTTATCCATAGAAACTTACACTAAGTGCATTCGACCAACAAAACAAAACCTTGAAGAAAACAGAATCATATAATAGGTTCATCAGGTTTCATAGAGCTAAAACATTTCAAGTGCTACTCAACTGGCTTTAGATAAGCCAGTCCTTAGTTAGTATATAAGTGCTTTGATATAAGTGCTTAGTCAGTATGTAAGTGCTTTGTTAGTATATAAGTGCTTAGTTAGTATATAAGTGCTTAGTTAGTATATAAGTGCTTTGTTAGTATATACGTGCTTTGTTAGTATATAAGTGCTTAGTTAGTATATAAGTGCTTTGTTAGTATATAAGTGCTTAGTTAGTATATAAGTGCTTTGTTAGTATATAAGTGCTTAGTTAGTATATAAGTGCTTAGTTAGTATATAAGTGCTTAGTTAGTATATAAGTGCTTAGTTAGTATATAAGTGCTTTGTTAGTATATAAGTGCTTTGTTAGTATATAAGTGCTTAGTTAGTATATAAGTGCTTAGTTAGTATATAAGTGCTTAGTTAGTATGTAAGTGCTTTGTTAGTATATAAGTGCTTTGTTAGTATATAAGTGCTTAGTTAGTATATAAGTGCTTAGTTAGTATATAAGTGCTTAGTTAGTATATAAGTGCTTAGTTAGTATATAAGTGCTTTGTTAGTATATAAGTGCTTTGTTAGTATATAAGTGCTTAGTTAGTATATAAGTGCTTAGTTAGTATATAAGTGCTTTGTTAGTGTATAAGTGCTTTGTTAGTATATAAGTGCTTTGTTAGTATATAAGTGCTTAGTTAGTATATAAGTGCTTTGTTAGTATATAAGTGCTTTGTTAGTATATAAGTGCTTAGTTAGTATATAAGTGCTTTGTTAGTATGTAAGTGCTTAGTTAGTATGTAAGTGCTTAGTTAGTATATAAGTGCTTTGTTAGTATATAAGTGCTTAGTTAGTATATAAGTGCTTTGTTAGTATATAAGTGCTTAGTTAGTATATAAGTGCTTTGTTAGTATATAAGTGCTTAGTTAGTATATAAGTGCTTTGTTAGTATATAAGTGCTTAGTTAGTATATAAGTGCTTAGTTAGTATATAAGTGCTTAGTTAGTATATAAGTGCTTTGTTAGTATATAAGTGCTTAGTTAGTATATAAGTGCTTAGTTAGTATATAAGTGCTTTGTTAGTATGTAAGTGCTTTGTTAGTATATAAGTGCTTAGTTAGTATATAAGTGCTTTGTTAGTATGTAAGTGCTTAGTTAGTATGTAAGTGCTTAGTTAGTATATAAGTGCTTAGTTAGTATGTAAGTGCTTTGTTAGTATATAAGTGCTTAGTTAGTATATAAGTGCTTTGTTAGTATATAAGTGCTTTGTTAGTATATAAGTGCTTAGTTAGTATATAAGTGCTTAGTTAGTATATAAGTGCTTTGTTAGTATGTAAGTGCTTAGTTAGTATGTAAGTGCTTAGTTAGTATATAAGTGCTTAGTTAGTATATAAGTGCTTAGTTAGTATATAAGTGCTTTGTTAGTATATAAGTGCTTTGTTAGTATATAAGTGCTTAGTTAGTATATAAGTGCTTAGTTAGTATATAAGTGCTTAGTTAGTATGTAAGTGCTTAGTTAGTATATAAGTGCTTAGTTAGTATATAAGTGCTTAGTTAGTATATAAGTGCTTTGTTAGTATATAAGTGCTTAGTTAGTATATAAGTGCTTTGTTAGTATGTAAGTGCTTAGTTAGTATGTAAGTGCTTAGTTAGTATATAAGTGCTTAGTTAGTATGTAAGTGCTTAGTTAGTATATAAGTGCTTTGTTAGTATATAAGTGCTTAGTTAGTATATAAGTGCTTTGTTAGTATGTAAGTGCTTAGTTAGTATGTAAGTGCTTTGTTAGTATATAAGTGCTTAGTTAGTATATAAGTGCTTAGTTAGTATGTAAGTGCTTAGTTAGTATATAAGTGCTTAGTTCGTATATAAGTGCTTAGTTAGTATATAAGTGCTTTGTTAGTATATAAGTGCTTAGTTAGTATATAAGTGCTTTGTTAGTATGTAAGTGCTTAGTTAGTATGTAAGTGCTTAGTTAGTATATAAGTGCTTAGTTAGTATATAAGTGCTTTGTTAGTATATAAGTGCTTAGTTAGTATATAAGTGCTTTGTTAGTATATAAGTGCTTAGTTAGTATATAAGTGCTTTGTTAGTATATAAGTGCTTTGTTAGTATATAAGTGCTTAGTTAGTATATAAGTGCTTTGTTAGTATATAAGTGCTTAGTTAGTATATAAGTGCTTTGTTAGTATATGAGTGCTTTGTTAGTATGTAAGTGCTTTGTTAGTATATAAGTGCTTAGTTAGTATGTAAGTGCTTTGTTAGTATGTAAGTGCTTAGTTAGTATATAAGTGCTTTGTTAGTATATAAGTGCTTTGTTAGTATGTAAGTGCTTAGTTAGTATATAAGTGCTTTGTTAGTATGTAAGTGCTTTGTTAGTATATAAGTGCTTAGTTAGTATATAAGTGCTTTGTTAGTATGTAAGTGCTTAGTTAGTATGTAAGTGCTTAGTTAGTATATAAGTGCTTTGTTAGTATGTAAGTGCTTTGTTAGTATATAAGTGCTTAGTTAGTATATAAGTGCTTTGTTAGTATGTAAGTGCTTTGTTAGTATGTAAGTGCTTAGTTAGTATATAAGTGCTTTGTTAGTATATAAGTGCTTTGTTAGTATGTAAGTGCTTAGTTAGTATATAAGTGCTTAGTTAGTATATAAGTGCTTTGTTAGTATGTAAGTGCTTTGTTAGTATATAAGTGCTTAGTTAGTATATAAGTGCTTTGTTAGTATGTAAGTGCTTAGTTAGTATGTAAGTGCTTAGTTAGTATGTAAGTGCTTAGTTAGTATATAAGTGCTTTGTTAGTATATAAGTGCTTTGTTAGTATATAAGTGCTTAGTTAGTATATAAGTGCTTTGTTAGTATATAAGTGCTTAGTTAGTATATAAGTGCTTTGTTAGTATATAAGTGCTTTGTTAGTATATAAGTGCTTAGTTAGTATATAAGTGCTTTGTTAGTATATAAGTGCTTAGTTAGTATATAAGTGCTTAGTTAGTATATAAGTGCTTTGTTAGTATATAAGTGCTTTGTTAGTGTATAAGTGCTTTGTTAGTATATAAGTGCTTTGTTAGTATATAAGTGCTTAGTTAGTATATAAGTGCTTAGTTAGTATATAAGTGCTTAGTTAGTATATAAGTGCTTTGTTAGTATATAAGTGCTTAGTTAGTATATAAGTGCTTTGTTAGTATATAAGTGCTTTGTTAGTATATAAGTGCTTTGTTAGTATATAAGTGCTTAGTTAGTATATAAGTGCTTTGTTAGTATATAAGTGCTTTGTTAGTATATAAGTGCTTTGTTAGTATATAAGTGCTTTGTTAGTATATAAGTGCTTAGTTAGTATATAAGTGCTTTGTTAGTATATAAGTGCTTAGTTAGTATATTAGTGCTTTGTTAGTATATAAGTGCTTAGTTAGTATATAAGTGCTTAGTTAGTATATTAGTGCTTTGTTAGTATATAAGTGCTTAGTTAGTATATAAGTGCTTAGTTAGTATATAAGTGCTTAGTTAGTATATAAGTGCTTTGTTAGTATATAAGTGCTTAGTTAGTATATAAGTGCTTAGTTAGTATATAAGTGCTTTGTTAGTATATAAGTGCTTTGTTAGTATATAAGTGCTTTGTTAGTATATAAGTGCTTAGTTAGTATATAAGTGCTTAGTTAGTATATAAGTGCTTAGTTAGTATATAAGTGCTTTGTTAGTATGTAAGTGCTTTGTTAGTATATAAGTGCTTAGTTAGTATATAAGTGCTTTGTTAGTATGTAAGTGCTTTGTTAGTATGTAAGTGCTTAGTTAGTATATAAGTGCTTTGTTAGTATATAAGTGCTTTGTTAGTATGTAAGTGCTTAGTTAGTATATAAGTGCTTAGTTAGTATATAAGTGCTTTGTTAGTATGTAAGTGCTTTGTTAGTATATAAGTGCTTAGTTAGTATATAAGTGCTTTGTTAGTATGTAAGTGCTTTGTTAGTATATAAGTGCTTTGTTAGTATATAAGTGCTTTGTTAGTATATAAGTGCTTTGTTAGTATATAAGTGCTTTGTTAGTATATGAGTGCTTAGTTAGTATATAAGTGCTTTGTTAGTATGTAAGTGCTTAGTTAGTATGTAAGTGCTTAGTTAGTATATAAGTGCTTAGTTAGTATATAAGTGCTTTGTTAGTATATAAGTGCTTTGTTAGTATATAAGTGCTTAGTTAGTATATAAGTGCTTTGTTAGTATATAAGTGCTTAGTTAGTATATAAGTGCTTTGTTAGTATATAAGTGCTTTGTTAGTATATAAGTGCTTAGTTAGTATATAAGTGCTTTGTTAGTATATAAGTGCTTAGTTAGTATATAAGTGCTTAGTTAGTATATAAGTGCTTTGTTAGTATATAAGTGCTTTGTTAGTGTATAAGTGCTTTGTTAGTATATAAGTGCTTTGTTAGTATATAAGTGCTTAGTTAGTATATAAGTGCTTTGTTAGTATATAAGTGCTTTGTTAGTATATAAGTGCTTTGTTAGTATATAAGTGCTTAGTTAGTATATAAGTGCTTTGTTAGTATATAAGTGCTTTGTTAGTATATAAGTGCTTTGTTAGTATATAAGTGCTTAGTTAGTATATAAGTGCTTAGTTAGTATATAAGTGCTTTGTTAGTATGTAAGTGCTTTGTTAGTATATAAGTGCTTAGTTAGTATATAAGTGCTTAGTTAGTATATAAGTGCTTTGTTAGTATATGAGTGCTTTGTTAGTATGTAAGTGCTTTGTTAGTATATAAGTGCTTAGTTAGTATATAAGTGCTTTGTTAGTATGTAAGTGCTTTGTTAGTATATAAGTGCTTAGTTAGTATATAAGTGCTTTGTTAGTATGTAAGTGCTTTGTTAGTATATAAGTGCTTAGTTAGTATATAAGTGCTTTGTTAGTATATGAGTGCTTTGTTAGTATATAAGTGCTTAGTTAGTATATAAGTGCTTAGTTAGTATATAAGTGCTTAGTTAGTATATAAGTGCTTAGTTAGTATATAAGTGCTTAGTTAGTATATAAGTGCTTAGTTAGTATATAAGTGCTTAGTTAGTATATAAGTGCTTTGTTAGTATGTAAGTGCTTTGTTAGTATATAAGTGCTTAGTTAGTATATAAGTGCTTTGTTAGTATGTAAGTGCTTTGTTAGTATATAAGTGCTTAGTTAGTATATAAGTGCTTTGTTAGTATGTAAGTGCTTTGTTAGTATATAAGTGCTTAGTTAGTATATAAGTGCTTAGTTAGTATATAAGTGCTTTGTTAGTATATAAGTGCTTAGTTAGTATATAAGTGCTTAGTTAGTATATAAGTGCTTAGTTAGTATATAAGTGCTTTGTTAGTATATAAGTGCTTAGTTAGTATATAAGTGCTTAGTTAGTATATAAGTGCTTTGTTAGTATATAAGTGCTTAGTTAGTATATAAGTGCTTTGTTAGTATATAAGTGCTTAGTTAGTATATAAGTGCTTAGTTAGTATATAAGTGCTTTGTTAGTATATAAGTGCTTTGTTAGTATATAAGTGCTTTGTTAGTATATAAGTGCTTAGTTAGTATATAAGTGCTTAGTTAGTATATAAGTGCTTAGTTAGTATATAAGTGCTTTGTTAGTATATAAGTGCTTAGTTAGTATATAAGTGCTTTGTTAGTATATAAGTGCTTAGTTAGTATATAAGTGCTTTGTTAGTATATAAGTGCTTAGTTAGTATATAAGTGCTTTGTTAGTATATAAGTGCTTAGTTAGTATATAAGTGCTTTGTTAGTATATAAGTGCTTAGTTAGTATATAAGTGCTTTGTTAGTATATAAGTGCTTTGTTAGTATATAAGTGCTTTGTTAGTATATAAGTGCTTAGTTAGTATATAAGTGCTTAGTTAGTATATAAGTGCTTTGTTAGTATATAAGTGCTTAGTTAGTATATAAGTGCTTTGTTAGTATATAAGTGCTTTGTTAGTATATAAGTGCTTAGTTAGTATATAAGTGCTTTGTTAGTATATAAGTGCTTAGTTAGTATATAAGTGCTTAGTTAGTATATAAGTGCTTTGTTAGTATATAAGTGCTTAGTTAGTATATAAGTGCTTTGTTAGTATATAAGTGCTTAGTTAGTATATAAGTGCTTAGTTAGTATATAAGTGCTTTGTTAGTATATAAGTGCTTTGTTAGTATATAAGTGCTTTGTTAGTATATAAGTGCTTAGTTAGTATATAAGTGCTTTGTTAGTATATAAGTGCTTAGTTAGTATATAAGTGCTTAGTTAGTATATAAGTGCTTTGTTAGTATATAAGTGCTTTGTTAGTATATAAGTGCTTTGTTAGTATATAAGTGCTTAGTTAGTATATAAGTGCTTTGTTAGTATATAAGTGCTTAGTTAGTATATAAGTGCTTTGTTAGTATATAAGTGCTTTGTTAGTATTTAAGTGCTTTGTTAGTATATAAGTGCTTTGTTAGTATATAAGTGCTTAGTTAGTATATAAGTGCTTTGTTAGTATATGAGTGCTTTGTTAGTATGTAAGTGCTTAGTTAGTATATAAGTGCTTAGTTAGTATATAAGTGCTTTGTTAGTATGTAAGTGCTTAGTTAGTATATAAGTGCTTTGTTAGTATATAAGTGCTTAGTTAGTATATAAGTGCTTAGTTAGTATATAAGTGCTTAGTTAGTATATAAGTGCTTAGTTAGTATATAAGTGCTTTGTTAGTATGTAAGTGCTTTGTTAGTATATAAGTGCTTAGTTAGTATATAAGTGCTTTGTTAGTATATAAGTGCTTTGTTAGTATATAAGTGCTTTGTTAGTATATAAGTGCTTTGTTAGTATGTAAGTGCTTTGTTAGTATATAGGTGCTTAGTTAGTATATAAGTGCTTTGTTAGTATATAAGTGCTTTGTTAGTATATAAGTGCTTAGTTAGTATATAAGTGCTTAGTTAGTATATAAGTGCTTTGTTAGTATATAAGTGCTTTGTTAGTATATAAGTGCTTTGTTAGTATATAAGTGCTTAGTTAGTATATAAGTGCTTAGTTAGTATATAAGTGCTTTGTTAGTATGTAAGTGCTTTGTTAGTATATAGGTGCTTAGTTAGTATATAAGTGCTTTGTTAGTATATAAGTGCTTAGTTAGTATATAAGTGCTTTGTTAGTATATAAGTGCTTAGTTAGTATATAAGTGCTTTGTTAGTATATAAGTGCTTAGTTAGTATATAAGTGCTTAGTTAGTATATAAGTGCTTAGTTAGTATATAAGTGCTTTGTTAGTATATACAGGACTGTCTCAGAAAATTAGAATATTGTGATAAAGTTCTTTTAACTTTGGACAAATCCAGGTTCAAAATTATTGTTTCATTTTGTAGTCATATTAGAGTCTAAGGCTTTTACAGAAGGGATATTGGATATCTCTTTTTATCACTCCATAAATCAGAAAATACTGTCAACAGCCCTAAAATTTAAATTGTTGTCATGTTTTTAGATATACAATGTTGTATAATTCAGGCTATGAATGATATATGAACACACTCTTCTGTAAAAGCCTTAATAATATTGATAGGAATATAACTGGAAGGTTTGGTGTGTCTACGTGCTACTGAAGTGGACATGTCTAACTCAGAGTAGGAGAAAGAACTCATTTGGAGAAAAGGACCTTTACAGATTGCAGTGAGGCGCTAGCTAAACCCTCCTGGTCTCTGGATGACAGCTTGCGCCTCGACGCACTCCGTGAAGGTATTTCATGTTCGGGCTCATTTGTTTTTTTTATAACCTTGCTTCGTGCAAGTGACAATATTGTCGTCTTCTCTGTGAACGTTTTTTTCGCCGTTCTTTTGCCATTTTGAGATTTACATTTCTAGCGGAAAGCTAACCAGGAAGTGTTTTAGCACACCACGTGACGCATCTGAACGAATCGCGTTGTCAGAAATTGACACCAGCCAATGAGATTTAGTTTCTTGGTTTAAGACCCCTTTGTACTTTCACGATTGGTTGCTGATACAAAGGAAATGACCATATTTGGATCCGATGAGATTGTGCAGGAGAGACGGAGCTTTCCAACGATATCTCTGATGACATGGTGCACACAGCGGTCGAGGTACTTTATGTTACGTTAGAATGCTAACTTTTGGTGAATTTAGGAGAAATCTACTGACGCAAATAGACAAACTATATTAAAATAAACACTTAACTGTGTATTTTGTATGTTTTCCTTCCAAAAGCCTGAGAGAAAACATGTTGTAGAATCAAAATAGCACAAAATCTCCTTAGTTAGTATATAAGTGCTTTGTTAGTATATAAGTCCTTAGTTAGCATATAAGAACTTTTTATTTTGTTTTTTCTGTTTTGTTTTTTGTTTAATGAGGGTTTCTCTTTATATTTTGATCAGTGAGTCACCTTTGAGCAGAGCCGTCAGGATGGACATCTCGATGTCCTGCTGTCCCTCTGAGCCCATCCTGAACACCGTGATCTACACACACACACACACACATTTAGCTACGTGCTAAGCTAACATGGAAATCTGGACTAACATGTTATCAGTTTGAATGTTTAATACATCTCTGCAGCTCTTTGTAATCTGACTAAAGTGGATCAACTGTTCAGGGGCAGCAAAGGATTGTGGGATTAAATAGAGAACAATCTCTAATATGAGCGTCATTAAGTTAATGAGTCGTAAGATAAAGACTACATTACCCAGGGTTCATAGCAGACACCTGCACTCTGATGTATCTATGTAGCAGATGCTTATATCTATCTATTCATATATACATATATAATAACATGTCATATGTTCACGTCTGGCCTACCAGCGCCCTCTTCTTCATGCACTCCATCACCATGAGGAAGATCTGCTGCGCCTGACTGCGGCTGTAGGTAAACGTCTTCTGGATGGTGACCAACAGCTGCTCCTTCACACTGTCACTCAGCAATCTGAGGAAGAGGAGGAAGAGCAGGAAGATAAGAGAACATGTATTAAAACCAGTTACTGGTTAATAGCCAGTGAAAAATAACAAAAGACACAAAACTGCTGCAAGAGTCCAGATCCCCCAAACATCTATCAGCTCACCTTAGACCAGGACCCTAACAAGCAACCACCTTCTAAACCTTCCTGCAGACCCCCAACCACATTCTTCAGGGACAGAAAGCAGGATGGTTAGTGGGCTATATATTGGTTCCTCACCCGTCCTCTCCACAGTATCTGTGGGCGAAGGATATGATATCGGAGGCGCGGCCGCTGCCGTCACAGATCACCACAGGAACCGGAGGCTCCTCCCTCAGACTCTCCAACACGATGGAGATGACATTAGGACCCCCCTCCAGGATCAGACACACCACCGGGACCCCCTGACCCAGACCTGGAGGAAACACTTGATCAGTAAAAACAAGTTGAATGGACTGAGGTCTTCAATATGTTGATGTTTCAGATGTTTCAGATGTTTCAGATGTTGGAGACGTGACCCACTGAGACAGGTCTCAGTGGGTCACGCGCCTCAACCCTGCATTACAATAGGCAGGAACACTCTGCTGATTGCGCGAAGTGCAAAACAGCGTGAGTTAGTAAACCCTCAGCGAAAAATCATTTCAATAGCGCATTTAAAATCAGAATAACTCAGTGTGCATCCAGACCCGGTGAGGACACTATCTATACTGACTCAGCAATCACTGTGGCTCTTTCCTGGAGCGTCAGCTTCAGTGTCAGCCAGACGAAGACTGACAAAGACATTGGAGTCCTGTTGGAGTCACGAGGGAGGCAAAGAGGAGGCAAATCCTACTTTGATTGAGCTAAGTATCGCTGGTGTTTTCTTTTGTTTTATTCTATTCTCTTGGGTTCTCTAGCCCCTCATGCTATAATCATGTGTATTTTTCTGCATTCCTGTTCATGTGTCCTCTCGCAACTATCACTGGCCCCGTGTATCTCCTAATCGATATAACCGGCCTACTCTCGTCTATCCCACATGCTCCACTGAGATTCAGCATCTCGTTTCAGGGAGGGGGCCAGTGGAACTGCCAGTCAGCTGTTCCTAAGGCTGACTTCATCTCTGGCTACGCTTCCCTGCAGTCTCTGGGTTTCCTTGCTCTCACGGAGACCTGGATCACTCCATCCAACACATCCACCCCAGCAGCTCTCTCCACAGCATATTCCTTCTTCCATACACCCAGACCCTCTGGCAGAGGAGGTGGCACTGGTCTCCTGCTCTCTCCCAAATGGAGCTTTTCCCTCTTCAAGCTACCTAACTTCACTCCTTCCACCTTTGAGTTCCATGCCGTCACAGTAACCCATCCTATACAATTAACCATTGTTGTTCTCTACCGTCCACCAGGCGCCTTGGGGGACTTCTTGGAGGAGTTAGATAATCTCCTCTCACACATCCCTGAAACCTCCCGCTGTACTTCTCTGAGACTTCAACCTCCAGACAGGGAAGACATCTGAACATCTCTGTTAACCACCTTTGCTTTCTCACTGTCTCCATCCCCACCAACTCATAACGCTGGCAATGTCCTTGATCTCATATTCTCAAGGAACTGCACTACTTCTAACCTCTCTGTAAACCCCGCTCCACACATCCGATCACTTCTTCATTTCATTCTCTCTACCCCTTTCCAAACATAACAACCTAATCTCTTCTAACTCTGCACCTGTCCGCCGTAACCTCCGTTCCCTCTCCCCCTCTACCTTTGCCTCATCGGTGCTCTCAGCCCTCCCTTCCTCTGATTCGTTCCAACTCCTGCCTCCAAACTCTGCTGCAGAAACTCTCCTCTCTACTCTCTCATCCTCTCTGGACTCTCTCTGTCCTCTCACATCTCGACAGACTCGTCAGTCCCCTCCGGCTCCCTGGCTAAATGACGCACTGCGTGCTAAAAGAACCATCCTTCGGGCAGCAGAGCGGAAATGGTGGAAATCCAAACACCATGACGACCTCCTAACCCAGGGGTCTGCAACCTTTTTGACCAAAAGAGCCATTTTGCTGCTTTTTCCCAAACATTTTTTTGTCTGGAGCCGCAAAACATATTTCATAGCTTGATAGCTAATAAAGTTGTATTTATTGTTATATCAGACAAAAACTACAGTTTTTTTGCATTTATTAGGCTTTTTATTAAATTATATAAAACTGTTAACCTCTAGTAAGAAACAAAGAACTCCTATAAGGATAATTAAAAATAATACACAGGCCTACTTTAAAATAAATTAAACACAGCACTTGGGGAGTCCTCTGCACATTTGAAGGAAAAAAAATATTATTAAAATGGGCCCACTTTGAAATAAATAAAACATATAGCTGCACCCTAAAAAGAGTTAAAGGTAGGGTAGGTAAGAATGGAGAAACCAGCTTGAGTGCGCTACAATTTTAAAATACACAACCGGAACAAATCTGCCTCTTCCTTCAGACTTCCTCACAGAGCCCCTCCTCCAACACACACGAACGCACACATGACCAATGAGGGCACGAGATAAGTTTGTGCACAGATGGAAGGCTGACAGGCAGGTAGGTCATCCAGTTACTTTAGCCGGCTCAGATGATTGGTCGTGCTTTTTACAGCGCTACGGCTTCCAGAGATTAATTTTTGTATGTATTTATTGTCAAAGCATTTCATATATTCATTGCTATCAGGACGTTAAGAGCATTCCATGGAATATAACAAAAAGTGTTTCTGAAATAAATGACATACCCCATTGAATTATGACTAAAGATCGTCAGCTGTCTTACTCTCCGTGTTGTTCCCGTTGTTTCTCGATACGTAAAGGCTGCAGCACCTTTGACAACTTCTCTCTACATATCAAACATACCGGTAAACCAGCATCGTTTGCTGTGAAAGCAGATAACTCTGTCCACACAGAATTAAATCCTGTGTTCCTCCGGTACTGTTCTTTGATTTATCCATAGTTCGCTCATCGAGCCGGGGGTCAGGTTATTCACCCGCAGGAAAAGGCGCTGGCGCGGGACCGTAGCAGGATGTGACGCATATTTTAGTTGACCTAATTAAAACCGTTTTGTTTTTTATTTATGTGTCACAGTATCACCTCAAAATACAAGATACCAAACATTTTCAACCGTGCAACAAAATATAAATAGTCCTACAAATTGTTTTATTTTATTTCCTTCTTATTTTTGTCGAAGCTCAAGGGAGCCAGAGCAGAGGGCTTAAAGGGCCGCATGCGGCCCGTGGGCCGCGGGTTGCCGACCCTTGTCCTAACCTATCAGGCTCTCCTCTCCTCTTTCTCTGCTTCCATCTCTCAGGCAAAAAGCACTTTCTTTCAAGATAAGATCCAATCTTCCTATTCCAATCCCAAAAAACTATTTTCTATCTTCTCCACCCTCTTGGACCCCCCCAAAGCCCCTCCTCCCTCCTCCCTTCTGTCAAGCGACTTTGTTAACCACTTTAAAAAAAAGGTTGATGATATTCGCTCTTCTTTTTCTGACTCACCTTTACTCACCGCTGGGTCACCAGACCCTCCCTTCACCCACACACTGACCTCCTTCTCCCCTCTCTCTCCAAGTGAGGCTCTTACCCTCATTACCTCTGCCCGTCCTACCACCTGTCCTCTGGACCCTATCCCCTCAAACCTCCTTCAGACTATCGCTCCTGATATTCTACCGTTTCTCATTTCATCAACACTTCTCTAACTTCTGGTCACTTTCCAAACAGTCTCAAGGAGGCAAGAGTAAACCCTCTCCTAAAGAAACCCACTCTCAACCATTCTGATGTTATAAACTACAGGCCCGTCTCTCTCCTCCCGTTCCTGTCTAAAACACTTGAACACGCTGTCTTTAAACAACTCTCCTGTTATCTCCATCAGAACAACCTTCTGGATCCGCACCAGTCTGGTTTCAAGGCAGGTCACTCAACAGAAACTGCTCTCCTTGCTGTCTCTGAGGAACTGCACACGGCTAAAGCAGCCTCCCTCTCCTCTGTCATCATCCTTCTGGACCTGTCTGCTGCATTCGACACGGTGAACCATCAGATCCTCCTTCACACTCTCCAAGAACTTGGAGTTTCAGGCTCTGCACTTTCCCTCCTCACCTCATACCTCAAAGATCGCACCTACAGGGTTACTTGGAGAGGGTCCGAGTCCGACCCTTGTAAATTAACTACAGGGGTCCCTCAGGGCTCTGTTCTTGGTCCCCTCCTCTTCTCCTTGTACACAAACTCGCTCGGGTCTGTCATTAGCCCGCATGGTTTTTCATACCACTGCTACGCTGACGACACCCAACTGATTCTGTCCTTTCCCCGCTCAGAGACCCAGGTCGTCGCACGCATCTTTGCTTGCCTAGCAGACATCTCTCAGTGGATGTCTGCTCACCACCTCAAGCTCAACCTTGAGAAGACTGAACTGCTTTTCCTTCCGGGAAAAGATTGTCCCACTCTTGACCTAACAATCAACATCGGCCCCTCTGTTGTTTCCCCGACTCAGACTGCAAGGAATCTGGGTGTGACCCTAGATAACAAACTGTCCTTCACTGCAAACATCTATGCTACAACCCACTGCTGCAGATACACTCTTTACAACATCAGGAGGACACGTCCCCAGCTGACCCTGAAAGAGACGCAGGTTCTGGTCCAAGCTCTCGTCATCTCACGCCTAGACTACTGCAACTCCCTCCTGGCTGGTCTACCTGCATGTGCCCTCCGACCTCTGCAGCTCATCCAGAATGCAGCGGCTCGTCTGGTCTTCAACCTTCCTAAATGTTCCCACACCACGCCGCTCCTCCGCTCCCTTCACTGGCTTCCAGTAACTGCTAGAATCCACTTCAAGACACTGGTACTTGCGTACCATGCTGTGAATGGATCTGGCCCTTCCTACATCCAGGACATGGTTAAACCGTACACCCCAGCACGTGCACTCCGCTCTGCATCAGCCAAACAGCTCGCTGCCCCCGCACTGCGAGGGGGACCCAAGTTCGATGTTTCAGATGTTTCGGATGTTTCGGATGTTGGAGATGTTTCAGATGTTGGAGATGTTGGAGATGTTTCAGATGCTGGAGATGTTTCAGATGTTTCAGATGTTTCAGATGTTTCGGATGTTTCGGATGTTTCGGATGTTTCGGATGTTGGACATGTCTCAGATGTTGGAGATGTTGGAGATGTTTCAGATGTTGGAGATGTTTCAGATGTTGGAGATGTTTCAGATGTTGGAGATGTTTCAGATGTCTCAGATGTCTCAGATGTTTCAGATGTTGGAGATGTTGGAGATGTTTCAGATGTTGGAGATGTTTCAGATGTTGGAGATGTTTCAGATGTCTCAGATGTTTCAGATGTTTCAGATGTCTCAGATGTTTCAGATGTTGGAGATGTTTCAGATGTTGGAGATGTCTCAGATGTTGGAGATGTCTCAGATGTCTCAAATGTTTCGGATGTTGGACATGTCTCAGATGTTGGAGATGTTGGAGATGTTTCAGATGTTGGAGATGTTTCAGATGTCTCAGATGTTTCAGATGTTTCAGATGTCTCAGATGTTTCAGATGTTGGAGATGTTTCAGATGTTGGAGATGTCTCAGATGTCTCAAATGTTTCAGATGTTGGAGATGTCTCAGATGGTTCAGATGTCTCAGATGTTTCAGATGTTGGAGATGTCTCAGATGTTTCAGATGTCTCAGATGTTTCAGAGGTCTCAGATGTTTCAAATATTTCAGATGTCTTAAATGTCTCAGATGTCTCAGATGTCTCAGATATTTCAGATGTTTGAGATGTTGGAAATGTTTCAGATTTTTCAGATGTATCAGATGTCTCAGATGTCTCAGATGTTTAAGATGTCTTAGATGTCTCAGATGTCTCAAATGTTTCAGATGTTCCTGGTCCTCCAGAGCTGAAGGTAGTGACAGCTGGGCCTCCCTTTGCTGTCCCTGCCTTACACAGCTCCAGGCATAGGATGACAAAGGGAAACCCACTGGTCACATGATCGTTTGACATAATCCAAAATCATATTGAGAAATCCCATTGGACCAGGGAGATGCTGCCTTCAGGATCCAACAGAGAAACCCCACACCCTGCAGCTCTCTATAGAGATAAGAGAACATCCTCTGTCTTTCCTAATCAATTCTCCATGGCTAGTCTGTCCTGGCTCAGGACTACGTGTATTATACAAGTATTGTAAATTAGTCACTAACTGTACTGCATACATTTTAACAGATATAAGTTCTCTCAGTGTAGGACAAGTTGTTTTAGCATTGAGCTAACGTGGGACTCACGAGTGTTGATCTTCTGCAGAGCGATGTGTTTCTCCAGCTGCCGGCGGAGGCGCACCTCGGCGCCGTACTTCCCGTGCGTCCCGTTGTCAGCCAGGAGGAAGTGGGAGTGGCTGCTGTTCAGAACCGACAGCTTGCTGAGTGGGTTGGACATGGTCGTATAGGGCCGGGTCACCTGCAAAAAGGGTTCAGAGTGAAGAACCAGCAGAGCTTTCTGTTGGGTGCACAGATACCGGAGATTCACTGATGCGCTGTATTCAAGATTCAAAGCCTTTAGTGAGGTCTGTGTAGCAGCTAATGTCGCCTGCAACACTGCAACTGAGAATATACCTAACGCAAAATGTAATCAGGAAGTAGAAACGATCTGATCGACCAATCAGAGCGTCAGTGGTTTGACTTCAGTCAACAACGGATACTGAACCTCCCCCCGCCCTGCTCCTGTAGGCATTGATTATTTGGTACTGAAGGGTGTGTGTGTTGCTTTGGATGAATATATAATAAATATTCACATTCTATTTAATATTGAACAATCCATTCTTTGACAATAATATCCTGCATTATATTTGTTACTGGACATTTGGATTTCCACATATATATTTTTAATTTTATTTCGTATTTTTGATTCTTTAACTTTGTCTTAATTTCTCTGATGTACATTGCCGTCTATCTCTGTATCTATCTATCTATCTATCAATCTATCTATCTATCTATCTCTCTATCCATCTATCTATCTATCAATCTATCTATCTATCTATCTCTCTATCCATCTATCTATCTATCTATCTATCCATCTATCTATCAACCAATCTATCCATCCATCCATCTATCTATCTCTCTATCTATCTATATATATATATATATATATATATATATATATGTATATATGTATCTATCAATCTATCCATCTATCTCTCTATCTCTCAATCTATCCATCTATCTATCTATCTATCTCTCTATTGAATTTAATTGATTTATTTAAAACAAGGGACAGTGTACATTAATCAACATATTAAAAACATGCAAAAGTACTCAAATTTGCCAAAAGGCTAGTTTTCACCGATAGTCCCTTTGCCAGATGGTGATAGACATCATAAAAGCAATAATAAAAATACCACAACATTTTTATACCATTTTACATATTTACAATATATGACATCACTGAATAAAGATAAGAGCAAGTCATGATAATAAATAAAACATTCACAATACACACTCCTACTAACACCTACACCCACACATCAGTGCTGACACTGTTGGTTTTCAATGAGCCACTTTTTAATACTGTGCTTGAATGTGTAATAGGATGAGGATTCTCTTATTGGTTGTGGTATTGAATTCCATTGATGGGATGCATGGAATGAAAAGACAGCCTGGCTGAATGCACTTTTCCTAAATGGGATGGTGGCTCTATCTATCTATCTTAAGCTGCCAGGAAAACTTCAATCTAGTTCTCACAGTAAAGTATTTTGGTATGGTATCATCCTGCCGTGTGGTATTGTGTATTTCTAAATGTCGGTGTGTTTCTATGATCTCACGTCTCTCCCGATGAGGTCCTCCTTGTTCTCGATGATTCCCCAGGGGGCGATGCCGATGGCGCAGACCTTTCCTCTGGACTTTGACGAGTGGTCTTTGAGAGCGTCCCCCACGTGACGGATCACTCCTGAAAGAGTTTATAAAGGTAATCTCAACTGTACCTTCACCCGGAGAGAATTCTATTTATTTTTGGCCATCAGAACGTTAGACTGAAATATGTAAAAGAGAGCTGAAATATATGGACATTAAGATGGACTGAAGGATGTAGAAATATCCTCATATTGGGGTCTGGGTCCTAGTTTCATTGCAGGATCTGATGCAGGAGATCAGTTTCATACAGCAGATACAGCACTTGACAAAACATATGACGCATCAATTAAACTGATTTTATGTTTGCATTATTCTCAGAGTAAAGCGTGCACCCCCCTATGTGCATCCCACCGAACAGCACCTGGGTCTGAACCGAGTCTGTATCAAACTGAATCCCTGAAGCTCTCTAAGGAGACCCCCGGACATCCTGTTAGCTGCAGGACCGTATGAACCAACATTTCAACCCCCTCCCTCTAACCCTGTACCTGTAGAGTCAATAGAAGTGAGGAGCGATTTGTTACCCGTGCTGACCCCCCCGGTGAAGATCCAAGCTCCAGTGGTCACCGCCGCTTTGATCAGGCCTTTCCCAAAAACCTGTTTCAGTTTTGGGGGCAGCTCGAAGTTCTGCAGGCCCCCGTGAACGGAGATGAGGAGGGTGGGGAGCTCCAGCTCCCAGTCCTTCACCATCAGGTGCAGCAGCGAGTCCGCCTTCGAGTCGTACGACACCCGGATGTACTGGAACATTAAGTGTCTTAATATGATATATCATGTTTTATAATACATATATGTATATTATATGATATATAATGTTAATGTATGATATATAATGATAAATAATGTTAATGTATGAAATATAATGTCAATATATGATATATCATGTTGTATAATGATATATAAAGTTCATGTGTGATATATAATGTTATATAATGATATATAATATTAATGTATGATATATAATGTTATATAATGATATATAATGTTATATAATGATATATAATGTTGTATAATGATATATATAATGTTAATGTATGATGCATAATGTTGTATGATTATATATCATTTTAATGTATAATATATAATGTTCATGTGTGATATATAATGTTCATGTATGATATATAATGTTGTACAACGATTAGGGATGTAACGATATAAAAAATATCGCGGTATCGCAATAAATAAACGTCCCAATACTATTGTGAGACTGACAAAATCTACCACGATATAAAAAAAAAAAAGATTTACATTTTTTTTTTAAAACACTTGGCAGCAAGTAGGTTACAACATGAGCATAAAACAACAGAACACAAAAGGACATCATATTTACAGGACTACATTTACATACCTAGAGACATTGACTAATACCAACAGTGTATTTATATCTTGCCCTGTCAATAAGCCTCACCTTCCTGGCAAAAACTGTATTGTTTTGAAGTAGTGGAGAGACAATGCACAGTTTGACCCAGTGTCACCCATGGCCAAAGCATATCTCTCTGTCCCACTTTGTTGGGTAGTACCAGTAGGTACAAAAACACTGGTTTTCTTGTTCCAGTCTGTTACTGTCACTTTGTTTTTGAAACTTTTAAATACTGCTATCCTATTAACATGCTGTACAAATCAGATTTATTATTTAATAAAGAACATTTTTCCAAGTAAACATTTTTGAAATTAAACATTTGTTTTTTAAATATAATCTTTACATTTTTTTTCCTTTATTTTTCAATAACGCGATATTATCGTACCGTGAATCTTTGGTATCGTTACATCCCTAATAACGATATATAATGTTCATGTATGATATATAATGTTCATGTATGATATATAATGTTCATGTATGATATATAATGTTCATGTATGATATATAATGTTCATGTATGATATATAATGTTCATGTATGATATATAATGTTGTATGATGATATATAATGTTCATGTATGATATATAATGTTCATGTATGATATATAATGTTGTATGATGATATATAATGTTCATGTATGATATATAATGTTAATGTATGATATATAATGTTCATGTATGATATATAATGTTCATGTATGATATATAATGTTCATGTATGATATATAATGTTGTATGATGATATATAATGTTCATGTATGATATATAATGTTCATGTATGATATATAATGTTCATGTATGATATATAATGTTCATGTATGATATATAATGTTAATGTATGATATATAATGTTGTATGATGATATATAATGTTCATGTATGATATATAATGTTGTATGATGATATATAATGTTCATGTATGATATATAATGTTCATGTATGATATATAATGTTGTATGATGATATATAATGTTCATGTATGATATATAATCATCGTTTATGATATATAATGTTCATGTATGATATATAATGTTCATGTATGATATATAATGTTCATGTATGATATATAATGTTGTATGATGATATATAATGTTCATGTATGATATATAATGTTCATGTATGATATATAATGTTCATGTATGATATATAATGTTGTATGATGATATATAATGTTCATGTATGATATATAATGTTCATGTATGATATATAATGTTCATGTATGATATATAATGTTCATGTATGATATATAATGTTCATGTATGATATATAATGTTGTATGATGATATATAATGTTCATGTATGATATATAATGTTGTATGATGATATATAATGTTCATGTATGATATATAATGTTCATGTATGATATATAATGTTCATGTATGATATATAATGTTCATGTATGATATATAATGTTCATGTATGATATATAATGTTGTATGATGATATATAATGTTCATGTATGATATATAATGTTCATGTATGATATATAATGTTCATGTATGATATATAATGTTCATGTATGATATATAATGTTCATGTATGATATATAATCATCGTTTATGATATATAATGTTCATGTATGATATATAATGTTCATGTATGATATATAATGTTCATTTATGATATATAATGTTCATGTATGATATATAATGTTCATGTATGATATATAATGTTCATTTATGATATATAATGTTCATGTATGATATATAATGTTCATGTATGATATATAATGTTCATTTATGATATATAATGTTCATGTATGATATATAATGTTCATGTATGATATATAATGTTCATTTATGATATATAATGTTCATGTATGATATATAATGTTCATGTATGATATATAATGTTCATTTATGATATATAATGTTCATGTATGATATATAATGTTCATGTATGATATATAATGTTCATGTATGATATATAATGTTCATTTATGATATATAATGTTCATGTATGATATATAATGTTCATGTATGATATATAATGTTCATTTATGATATATAATGTTCATGTATGATATATAATGTTCATGTATGATATATAATGTTCATTTATGATATATAATGTTCATGTATGATAAATAATGTTCATGAATGATATATAATGTTGTACGATGATATATAATCATCGTTTTAAATAATATAGAGTATGATAGTGTGTGTGGTGTTACCATGGCCTTGTTGACGTGCCCCCCCCCCTGGAACTCAATGAGTCCATATGCGTCGGTGCCGGAGCTCTGCGTGTGCTTCGGGGGGGTCCATCTTTCTGCAGGGGCCTCAAGCTGCACCACCGGGGCCCCTCCCTCTTCAGGGGCACCCCCCGGGACTGACTGGTGCTGCGACACCAGCTGACCACAGCCACACCTGAAATACAATAACAACAACAAACACACACAACCCTTTCAGTCAAGCAGCAGAGAGACAGCAGGGAATATGAACGTGTACAGGGAGCCGTGATGTTATTAGGATAACTTCAGACGTTGGAACATTATGATGTCATCAGTCAGGTGCTGAGTGTACATTAATAAGTGACCCCCCCCCCCCTCTCTGTAGAGCTGGACCTGCTGCAGTACCTGCTGGTATCTTTGCTGGGAATTATCTGCATGCACTCTCTCTTCTGGAAGGTTCTCTCGATCCACGCTCGCTGAGTCTGAACAAAAACCATTACATTACATGTTACTTGTTAGAACCAGAAGAGACAGGATTATGTTACAGCGTAAACTGAGAGAGGTTACAGCGTAAACTGAGAGGTTACAGTGTAAACTGAGAGGTTACAGTGTAAACTGAGAGAGGTTACAGTGTAAACTGAGAGGTTACAGTGTAAACTGAGAGAGGTTACAGTGTAAACTGAGAGAGGTTACAGTGTAAACTGAGAGGTTACAGTGTAAACTGAGAGGTTACAGTGTAAACTGAGAGGTTACAGCGTAAACTGAGAGGTTATAGTGTAAACTGAGAGGTTACAGTGTAAACTGAGAGGTTACAGTGTAAACTGAGAGGTTATAGTGTAAACTGAGAGGTTACAGTGTAAACTGAGAGGTTACAGTGTAAACTGAGAGGTTACAGCGTAAACTGAGAGGTTATAGTGTAAACTGAGAGGTTACAGTGTAAACTGAGAGGTTACAGTGTAAACTGAGAGAGGTTACAGTGTAAACTGAGAGGTTACAGTGTAAACTGAGAGAGGTTACAGTGTAAACTGAGAGGTTATAGTGTAAACTGAGAGGTTATAGTGTAAACTGAGAGGTTACAGTGTAAACTGAGAGGTTATAGTGTAAACTGAGAGAGGTTACAGTGTAAACTGAGAGGTTATAGTGTAAACTGAGAGGTTATAGTGTAAACTGAGAGAGGTTACAGTGTAAACTGAGAGAGGTTACAGTGTAAACTGAGAGGTTATAGTGTAAACTGAGAGGTTATAGTGTAAACTGAGAGGTTACAGTGTACACTGAGAGGTTATAGTGTAAACTGAGAGAGGTTACAGTGTAAACTGAGAGGTTATAGTGTAAACTGAGAGGTTATAGTGTAAACTGAGAGGTTATAGTGTAAACTGAGAGGTTATAGTGTAAACTGAGAGGTTACAGTGTAAACTGAGAGGTTACAGTGTAAACTGAGAGAGGTTACAGTGTAAACTGAGAGGTTATAGTGTAAACTGAGAGGTTACAGAGTAAACTGAGAGGTTACAGTGTAAACTGAGAGGTTATAGTGCAAACTGAGAGGTTACAGTGTAAACTGAGAGGTTACAGTGTAAACTGAGAGAGGTTACAGTGTAAACTGAGAGGTTATAGTGTAAACTGAGAGGTTACAGTGTAAACTGAGAGAGGTTACAGTGTAAGCAAGGAGAGCAGAAACTGCTCTCCTTGCTGTCTCTGACAAACTGCACACTGCTAAAGCAGCCTCCCTCTCCTCTGTCATCATCCTTCTGGACCTGTCTGCTGCATTCGACACGGTGAACCATCGGATCCTCCTTCACACTCTCCAAGAACTTGGAGTTTCAGGCACTGCACTTTCCCTCCTCACCTCATACCTCAACGACCGCACCTACAGGGTTACTTGGAGAGGGTCCGAGTCCGACCCTTGTCAATTAACTACAGGGGTCCCTCAGGGCTCGGTTCTTGGTCCCCTCCTCTTCTCCCTGTACACAAACTCGCTCGGGTCTGTCATTAGCCCGCATGGTTTTTCATACCACTGCTACGCTGACGACACCCAACTAATTCTGTCCTTTCCCCGCTCAGAGACCCAGGTCGTCGCACGCATCTCTGCTTGCCTAGCAGACATCTCTCGGTGGATGTCTGCTCATCACCTCAAGCTCAACCTTGACAAGACTGAACTGCTCTTCCTTCCGGGAAAAGATTGTCCCACTCTTGACCTAACAATCAACATCGGCACCTCTGTTGTTTCCCCGACTCAGACTGCAAGGAATCTGGGTGTGACCCTAGATAACAAACTGTCCTTCACTGCAAACATCGCTGCTACAACCCGCTGCTGCAGATACACGCTTTACAACATCAGGAGGATACGTCCCCAGCTGACCCAGACATCAGCGCAGATTCTGGTCCAGGCTCTCGTCATCTCACGCCTAGACTACTGCAACTCCCTCCTGGCTGGTCTACCTGCATGTGCCATCCGACCTCTGCAGCTCATCCAGAATGCAGCGGCTCGTCTGGTCTTCAACCTTCCCAAATTCTCCCATACCACACCGCTCCTCCGCTCCCTTCACTGGCTTCCAGTAACTGCTAGAATCCACTTCAAGACACTGGTACTTGCGTACCATGCTGCGAATGGATCTGGCCCTTCCTACATCCAGGACATGGTTAAACCGTACACCCCAGCACGTGCACTCCGCTCTGCATCAGCCAAACAGCTCGCTGCGCCCGCACTCCGAGGGGGACCCAAGTTCCCGTCAGCAAAAACACGTGGGTTTGCTATCCTGGCTCCAAAATGGTGGAATGAGCTCCCCATTGAAATCAGGACAGCAGATAGCTTACACATCTTCCGACGCAAACTGAAAACTCATCTCTTTGGACTCCACTTCCAGAGATAGAATTACTAAGAAAGCACTTATATACTAATAAAGGGCTGGCTTTCTAAATGCCAGTTGAGTAGCACTTGAAATGTTTGGCTCTATGAAACCTGATGTACTTATATGATTCTGTTTTCTTAAAGGTTGTATCTTCCTGGTCGAATGCACTTATTGTAAGTCGCTTTGGATAAAAGCGTCAGCTAAATGCAATGTAATGTAATGTAATGTAATGTAATGTAAATTGAGAGAGGTTACAGTGTAAACTGAGAGAGGTTACAGTGTAAACTGAGAGAGTTTACAGTGTAAACTGTGAGGTTACAGTGTAAACTGAGAGGTTACAGTGTAAACTGAGAGAGGTTACAGTGTAAACTGAGAGGTTACAGTGTAAACTGAGAGGTTACAGTGTAAACTGAGAGAGGTTACAGCGTAAACTGAGAGAGGTTACAGTGTAAACTGAGAGAGGTTACAGTGTAAACTGAGAGGTTACAGTGTAAACTGAGAGGTTACAGTGTAAACTGAGAGAGGTTACAGTGTAAACTGAGAGGTTACAGTGTAAACTGAGAGAGGTTACAGAGTAAACTGAGAGAGGTTACAGTGTAAACTGAGAGGTTACAGTGTAAACTGAGAGGTTACAGTGTAAACTGAGAGAGGTTACAGCGTAAACTGAGAGAGGTTACAGTGTAAACTGAGAGAGGTTACAGTGTAAACTGAGAGGTTACAGTGTAAACTGAGAGAGGTTACAGTGTAAACTGAGAGGTTACAGTGTAAACTGAGAGAGGTTACAGAGTAAACTGAGAGAGGTTACAGTGTAAACTGAGAGGTTACAGTGTAAACTGAGAGGTTACAGTGTAAACTGAGAGAGGTTACAGTGTAAACTGAGAGGTTACAGTGTAAACTGAGAGGTTACAGTGTAAACTGAGAGAGGTTACAGTGTAAACTGAGAGAGGTTACAGTGTAAACTGAGAGGTTACAGTGTAAACTGAGAGAGGTTACAGTGTAAACTGAGAGAGGTTACAGTGTAAACTGAGAGGTTATAGTGTAAACTGAGAGGTTACAGTGTAAACTGAGAGGTTACAGTGTAAACTGAGAGGTTACAGTGTAAACTGAGAGAGGTTACAGTGTAAACTGAGAGGTTATAGTGTAAACTGAGAGGTTACAGTGTAAACTGAGAGGTTACAGTGTAAACTGAGAGAGGTTACAGTGTAAACTGAGAGAGGTTACAGTGTAAACTGAGAGGTTACAGTGTAAACTGAGAGGTTACAGAGTAAACTGAGAGGTTACAGTGTAAACTGAGAGAGGTTACAGTGTAAACTGAGAGGTTACAGTGTAAACTGAGAGAGGTTACAGTGTAAACTGAGAGAGGTTACAGTGTAAACTGAGAGGTTATAGTGTAAACTGAGAGGTTACAGTGTAAACTGAGAGGTTACAGTGTAAACTGAGAGGTTACAGTGTAAACTGAGAGAGGTTACAGTGTAAACTGAGAGAGGTTACAGTGTAAACTGAGAGGTTACAGTGTAAACTGAGAGAGGTTACAGTGTAAACTGAGAGGTTACAGTGTAAACTGAGAGGTTATAGTGTAAACTGAGAGGTTACAGTGTAAACTGAGAGAGGTTACAGTGTAAACTGAGAGGTTACAGTGTAAACTGAGAGAGGTTACAGTGTAAACTGAGAGGTTACAGTGTAAACTGAGAGGTTACAGTGTAAACTGAGAGAGGTTACAGTGTAAACTGAGAGAGGTTACAGTGTAAACTGAGAGGTTACAGTGTAAACTGAGAGGTTACAGTGTAAACTGAGAGAGGTTACAGTGTAAACTGAGAGGTTACAGTGTAAACTGAGAGAGGTTACAGTGTAAACTGAGAGGTTACAGTGTAAACTGAGAGGTTATAGTGTAAACAGAGAGGTTACAGTGTAAACTGAGAGGTTACAGTGTAAACTGAGAGGTTACAGTGTAAACTGAGAGGTTACAGTGTAAACTGAGAGGTTATAGTGTAAACAGAGAGGTTATAGTGTAAACTGAGAGGTTACAGAGTAAACTGAGAGGTTATAGTGTAAACAGAGAGGTTACAGTGTAAACTGAGAGGTTACAGTGTAAACTGAGAGGTTACAGTGTAAACTGAGAGGTTACAGTGTAAACTGAGAGAGGTTACAGTGTAAACTGAGAGAGGTTACAGTGTAACCTGAGAGGTTACAGTGTAAACAGAGAGAGGTTACAGTGTAACCTGAGAGGTTACAGTGTAAACAGAGAGAGGTTACAGTGTAAACTGAGAGGTTACAGTGTAAACTGAGAGGTTACAGTGTAAACAGAGAGGTTACAGTGTAAACTGAGAGGTTACAGTGTAAACTGAGAGGTTATAGTGTAAACAGAGAGGTTACAGTGTAAACTGAGAGGTTACAGTGTAAACAGAGAGGTTATAGTGTAAACAGAGAGGTTACAGTGTAAACTGAGAGGTTACAGTGTAAACTGAGAGGTTACAGTGTAAACTGAGAGGTTATAGTGTAAACAGAGAGGTTACAGTGTAAACTGAGAGGTTACAGTGTAAACTGAGAGGTTACAGTGTAAACTGAGAGGTTACAGTGTAAACTGAGAGAGGTTACAATGTAAACTGAGAGGTTACAGTGTAAACTGAGAGGTTACAGTGTAAACTGAGAGGTTACAGTGTAAACTGAGAGAGGTTACAGTGTAAACTGAGAGGTTACAGTGTAAACTGAGAGAGGTTACAGTGTAAACTGAGAGGTTACAGTGTAAACTGAGAGAGGTTACAGTGTAAACTGAGAGGTTACAGTGTAAATTGAGAGAGGTTACAGTGTAAACTGAGAGAGGTTACAGTGTAAACTGAGAGGTTACAGTGTAAACTGAGAGGTTACAGTGTAAACTGAGAGAGGTTACAGTGTAAACTGAGAGGTTACAGTGTAAACTGAGAGAGGTTACAGAGTAAACTGAGAGAGGTTACAGTGTAAACTGAGAGAGGTTACAGTGTAAACTGAGAGAGGTTACAGTGTAAACTGAGAGGTTACAGTGTAAACTGAGAGGTTACAGTGTAAACTGAGAGAGGTTACAGTGTAAACTGAGAGAGGTTACAGTGTAAACTGAGAGGTTACAGTGTAAACTGAGAGAGGTTACAGTGTAAACTGAGAGGTTACAGTGTAAACTGAGAGGTTACAGTGTAAACTGAGAGGTTACAGTGTAAACTGAGAGAGGTTACAGTGTAAACTGAGAGAGGTTACAGTGTAAACTGAGAGAGGTTACAGTGTAAACTGAGAGAGGTTACAGCGTAAACTGAGAGAGGTTACAGTGTAAACTGAGAGGTTACAGTGTAAACTGAGAGAGGTTACAGTGTAAACTGAGAGGTTACAGCGTAAACTGAGAGAGGTTACAGTGTAAACTGAGAGGTTACAGTGTAAACTGAGAGGTTACAGTGTAAACTGAGAGGTTACAGTGTAAACTGAGAGGTTATAGTGTAAACTGAGAGAGGTTACAGTGTAAACTGAGAGGTTACAGCGTAAACTGAGAGAGGTTACAGTGTAAACTGAGAGGTTACAGTGTAAACTGAGAGAGGTTACAGTGTAAACTGAGAGGTTACAGCGTAAACTGAGAGAGGTTACAGTGTAAACTGAGAGGTTACAGTGTAAACTGAGAGAGGTTACAGTGTAAACTGAGAGGTTACAGTGTAAACTGAGAGGTTACAGTGTAAACTGAGAGAGGTTACAGTGTAAACTGAGAGAGGTTACAGCGTAAACTGAGAGAGGTTACAGTGTAAACTGAGAGGTTACAGTGTAAACTGAGAGGTTACAGTGTAAACTGAGAGGTTACAGTGTAAACAGAGAGAGGTTACAGTGTAAACTGAGAGGTTACAGTGTAAACTGAGAGGTTACAGTGTAAACTGAGAGGTTACAGTGTAAACTGAGAGGTTACAGTGTAAACTGAGAGAGGTTACAGTGTAAACTGAGAGAGGTTACAGTGTAAACTGAGAGGTTACAGTGTAAACTGAGAGGTTATAGTGTAAACAGAGAGGTTATAGTGTAAACAGAGAGGTTACAGAGTAAACTGAGAGAGGTTACAGTGTAAACTGAGAGAGGTTACAGTGTAAACTGAGAGAGGTTACAGTGTAAACTGAGAGAGGTTACAGTGTAAACTGAGAGGTTACAGTGTAAACTGAGAGAGGTTACAGTGTAAACTGAGAGGTTACAGTGTAAACTGAGAGGTTACAGTGTAAACTGAGAGGTTACAGTGTAAACTGAGAGGTTACAGTGTAAACTGAGAGAGGTTACAGTGTAAACTGAGAGGTTACAGTGTAAACTGAGAGAGGTTACAGTGTAAACTGAGAGAGGTTACAGTGTAAACTGAGAGGTTACAGTGTAAACTGAGAGAGGTTACAGAGTAAACTGAGAGAGGTTACAGTGTAAACTGAGAGGTTACAGAGTAAACTGAGAGAGGTTACAGTGTAAACTGAGAGGTTACAGTGTAAACTGAGAGAGGTTACAGTGTAAACTGAGAGGTTACAGTGTAAACTGAGAGAGGTTACAGTGTAAACTGAGAGGTTACAGCGTAAACTGAGAGAGGTTACAGTGTAAACTGAGAGGTTACAGTGTAAACTGAGAGAGGTTACAGTGTAAACTGAGAGAGGTTACAGTGTAAACTGAGAGGTTACAGTGTAAACTGAGAGAGGTTACAGTGTAAACTGAGAGAGGTTACAGTGTAAACTGAGAGGTTACAGTGTAAACTGAGAGAGGTTACAGTGTAAACTGAGAGAGGTTACAGTGTAAACTGAGAGGTTACAGTGTAAACTGAGAGAGGTTACAGTGTAAACTGAGAGGTTACAGTGTAAACTGAGAGGTTACAGTGTAAACTGAGAGGTTACAGTGTAAACTGAGAGAGGTTACAGTGTAAACTGAGAGGTTACAGTGTAAACTGAGAGAGGTTACAGTGTAAACTGAGAGAGGTTACAGTGTAAACTGAGAGGTTACAGTGTAAACTGAGAGAGGTTACAGTGTAAACTGAGAGGTTACAGTGTAAACTGAGAGGTTACAGTGTAAACTGAGAGGTTACAGTGTAAACTGAGAGAGGTTACACTGTAAACTGAGAGAGGTTACAGTGTAAACTGAGAGGTTATAGTGTAAACTGAGAGGTTACAGTGTAAACTGAGAGGTTACAGTGTAAACTGAGAGAGGTTACAGTGTAAACTGAGAGGTTACAGTGTAAACTGAGAGGTTACAGTGTAAACTGAGAGGTTACAGTGTAAACTGAGAGAGGTTACAGTGTAAACTGAGAGAGGTTACAGTGTAAACTGAGAGGTTACAGTGTAAACTGAGAGAGGTTTCAGTGTAAACTGAGAGGTTACAGTGTAAACTGAGAGAGGTTACAGTGTAAACTGAGAGGTTATAGTGTAAACTGAGAGGTTACAGTGTAAACTGAGAGAGGTTACAGTGTAAACTGAGAGGTTACAGTGTAAACTGAGAGAGGTTACAGTGTAAACTGAGAGAGGTTACAGTGTAAACTGAGAGGTTATAGTGTAAACTGAGAGGTTACAGTGTAAACTGAGAGAGGTTACAGTGTAAACTGAGAGGTTACAGTGTAAACTGAGAGGTTATAGTGTAAACTGAGAGAGGTTACAGTGTAAACTGAGAGAGGTTACAGTGTAAACTGAGAGGTTATAGTGTAAACTGAGAGGTTACAGTGTAAACTGAGAGAGGTTACAGTGTAAACTGAGAGGTTACAGTGTAAACTGAGAGGTTACAGTGTAAACTGAGAGAGGTTACAGTGTAAACTGAGAGGTTACAGTGTAAACTGAGGGGTTACAGTGTAAACTGAGAGGTTACAGTGTAAACTGAGAGAGGTTACAGTGTAAACTGAGAGGTTACAGTGTAAACTGAGAGAGGTTACAGTGTAAACTGAGGGGTTACAGTGTAAACTGAGAGAGGTTACAGTGTAAACTGAGAGAGGTTACAGTGTAAACTGAGAGAGGTTACAGTGTAAACTGAGAGAGGTTACAGTGTAAACTGAGAGGTTACAGTGTAAACTGAGAGAGGTTACAGTGTAAACTGAGAGAGGTTACAGTGTAAACTGAGGGGTTACAGTGTAAACTGAGAGGTTACAGTGTAAACTGAGAGAGGTTACAGTGTAAACTGAGAGGTTACAGTGTAAACTGAGAGAGGTTACAGTGTAAACTGAGAGGTTACAGTGTAAACTGAGAGAGGTTACAGTGTAAACTGAGAGAGGTTACAGTGTAAACTGAGAGAGGTTACAGTGTAAACTGAGAGAGGTTACAGTGTAAACTGAGAGGTTACAGTGTAAACTGAGAGAGGTTACAGTGTAAACTGAGAGGTTACAGTGTAAACTGAGAGAGGTTACAGTGTAAACTGAGAGAGGTTACAGTGTAAACTGAGAGGTTACAGTGTAAACTGAGAGGTTACAGCGTAAACTGAGAGGTTATAGTGTAAACTGAGAGGTTACAGTGTAAACTGAGAGGTTACAGTGTAAACTGAGAGGTTACAGCGTAAACTGAGAGAGGTTACAGTGTAAACTGAGAGGTTACAGTGTAAACTGAGAGAGGTTACAGTGTAAACTGAGAGGTTACAGTGTACACTGAGAGGTTACAGTGTAAACTGAGAGAGGTTACAGTGTAAACTGAGAGGTTACAGTGTACACTGAGAGGTTACAGTGTAAACTGAGAGAGGTTACAGTGTAAACTGAGAGGTTACAGTGTAAACTGAGAGAGGTTACAGTGTAAACTGAGAGGTTACAGTGTAAACTGAGAGGTTACAGCGTAAACTGAGAGGTTATAGTGTAAACTGAGAGGTTACAGTGTAAACTGAGAGGTTACAGTGTAAACTGAGAGGTTACAGCGTAAACTGAGAGGTTACAGTGTAAACTGAGAGGTTACAGTGTAAACTGAGAGAGGTTACAGTGTAAACTGAGAGGTTACAGTGTAAACTGAGAGAGGTTACAGTGTAAACTGAGAGAGGTTACAGTGTAAACTGAGAGGTTACAGTGTAAACTGAGAGAGGTTACAGTGTAAACTGAGAGGTTACAGTGTAAACTGAGAGAGGTTACAGTGTAAACTGAGAGAGGTTACAGTGTACACTGAGAGGTTATAGTGTAAACTGAGAGAGGTTACAGTGTAAACTGAGAGGTTATAGTGTAAACTGAGAGGTTATAGTGTAAACTGAGAGGTTACAGTGTAAACTGAGAGAGGTTACAGTGTAAACTGAGAGGTTATAGTGTAAACTGAGAGGTTATAGTGTAAACTGAGAGGTTACAGTGTAAACTGAGAGAGGTTACAGTGTAAGCAAGGAGAGCAGAAACTGCTCTCCTTGCTGTCTCTGACAAACTGCACACTGCTAAAGCAGCCTCCCTCTCCTCTGTCATCATCCTTCTGGACCTGTCTGCTGCATTCGACACGGTGAACCATCGGATCCTCCTTCACACTCTCCAAGAACTTGGAGTTTCAGGCACTGCACTTTCCCTCCTCACCTCATACCTCAACGACCGCACCTACAGGGTTACTTGGAGAGGGTCCGAGTCCGACCCTTGTCAATTAACTACAGGGGTCCCTCAGGGCTCGGTTCTTGGTCCCCTCCTCTTCTCCCTGTACACAAACTCGCTCGGGTCTGTCATTAGCCCGCATGGTTTTTCATACCACTGCTACGCTGATGACACCCAACTAATTCTGTCCTTTCCCCGCTCAGAGACCCAGGTCGTCGCACGCATCTCTGCTTGCCTAGCAGACATCTCTCGGTGGATGTCTGCTCATCACCTCAAGCTCAACCTTGACAAGACTGAACTGCTCTTCCTTCCGGGAAAAGATTGTCCCACTCTTGACCTAACAATCAACATCGGCACCTCTGTTGTTTCCCCGACTCAGACTGCAAGGAATCTGGGTGTGACCCTAGATAACAAACTGTCCTTCACTGCAAACATCGCTGCTACAACCCGCTGCTGCAGATACACGCTTTACAACATCAGGAGGATACGTCCCCAGCTGACCCAGAAAGAGACGCAGGTTCTGGTCCAGGCTCTCGTCATCTCACGCCTAGACTACTGCAACTCCCTCCTGGCTGGTCTACCTGCATGTGCCATCCGACCTCTGCAGCTCATCCAGAATGCAGCGGCTCGTCTGGTCTTCAACCTTCCCAAATTCTCCCATACCACACCGCTCCTCCGCTCCCTTCACTGGCTTCCAGTAACTGCTAGAATCCACTTCAAGACACTGGTACTTGCGTACCATGCTGCGAATGGATCTGGCCCTTCCTACATCCAGGACATGGTTAAACCGTACACCCCAGCACGTGCACTCCGCTCTGCATCAGCCAAACAGCTCGCTGCGCCCGCACTCCGAGGGGGACCCAAGTTCCCGTCAGCAAAAACACGTGGGTTTGCTATCCTGGCTCCAAAATGGTGGAATGAGCTCCCCATTGAAATCAGGACAGCAGATAGCTTACACATCTTCCGACGCAAACTGAAAACTCATCTCTTTAGACTCCACTTCGAGCGATAAAATTACTAACAAAGCACTTATATACTAATAAAGGGCTGGCTTTCTAAATGCCAGTTGAGTAGCACTTGAAATGTTTGGCTCTATGAAACCTGATGTACTTATATGATTCTGTTTTCTTAAAGGTTGTATCTTCCTGGTCGAATGCACTTATTGTAAGTCGCTTTGGATAAAAGCGTCAGCTAAATGCAATGTAATGTAATGTAATGTAATGTAATGTAAATTGAGAGAGGTTACAGTGTAAACTGAGAGGTTACAGTGTAAACTGAGAGAGGTTACAGTGTAAACTGAGAGGTTACAGTGTAAACTGAGAGGTTACAGTGTAAACTGAGAGGTTACAGTGTAAACTGAGAGGTTACAGTGTAAACTGAGAGGTTACAGTGTAAACTGAGAGAGGTTACAGCGTAAACTGAGAGAGGTTACAGTGTAAACTGAGAGAGGTTACAGTGTAAACTGAGAGGTTACAGTGTAAACTGAGAGGTTACAGTGTAAACTGAGAGGTTACAGTGTAAACTGAGAGGTTACAGTGTAAACTGAGAGGTTACAGTGTAAACTGTGAGGTTACAGTGTAAACTGAGAGGTTACAGTGTAAACTGAGAGGTTACAGTGTAAACTGAGAGGTTACAGTGTAAACTGAGAGAGGTTACAGCGTAAACTG
The DNA here is from genome assembly GCF_949606895.1 of Notothenia rossii. Taxonomy (NCBI): domain Eukaryota; kingdom Metazoa; phylum Chordata; class Actinopteri; order Perciformes; family Nototheniidae; genus Notothenia; species Notothenia rossii. Next base: position 132,848 of record NW_027639547.1, read on the forward strand.
AGAGAGGTTACAGTGTAAACTGAGAGAGGTTACAGTGTAAACTGAGAGGTTACAGTGTAAACTGAGAGGTTACAGTGTAAACTGAGAGAGGTTACAGTGTAAACTGAGAGGTTACAGTGTAAACTGAGAGGTTACAGTGTAAACTGAGAGAGGTTACAGTGTAAACTGAGAGGTTACAGTGTAAACTGAGAGGTTACAGTGTAAACTGAGAGAGGTTACAGCGTAAACTGAGAGAGGTTACAGTGTAAACTGAGAGAGGTTACAGTGTAAACTGAGAGGTTACAGTGTAAACTGAGAGAGGTTACAGTGTAAACTGAGAGGTTACAGTGTAAACTGAGAGGTTACAGAGTAAACTGAGAGAGGTTACAGTGTAAACTGAGAGGTTACAGTGTAAACTGAGAGGTTACAGTGTAAACTGAGAGGTTACAGTGTAAACTGAGAGAGGTTACAGTGTAAACTGAGAGGTTACAGTGTAAACTGAGAGGTTACAGAGTAAACTGAGAGGTTACAGTGTAAACTGAGAGGTTACAGTGTAAACTGAGAGAGGTTACAGTGTAAACTGAGAGGTTACAGTGTAAACTGAGAGAGGTTACAGTGTAAACTGAGAGAGGTTACAGTGTAAACTGAGAGGTTATAGTGTAAACTGAGAGGTTACAGTGTAAACTGAGAGGTTACAGTGTAAACTGAGAGAGGTTACAGTGTAAACTGAGAGGTTATAGTGTAAACTGAGAGGTTACAGTGTAAACTGAGAGGTTACAGTGTAAACTGAGAGAGGTTACAGTGTAAACTGAGAGGTTACAGTGTAAACTGAGAGAGGTTACAGTGTAAACTGAGAGGTTACAGTGTAAACTGAGAGAGGTTACAGTGTAAACTGAGAGAGGTTACAGTGTAAACTGAGAGGTTACAGTGTAAACTGAGAGAGGTTACAGTGTAAACTGAGAGGTTACAGTGTAAACTGAGAGAGGTTACAGTGTAAACTGAGAGAGGTTACAGTGTAAACTGAGAGAGGTTACAGCGTAAACTGAGAGAGGTTACAGTGTAAACTGAGAGGTTACAGTGTAAACTGAGAGGTTACAGTGTAAACTGAGAGGTTACAGTGTAAACTGAGAGGTTACAGTGTAAACAGAGAGAGGTTACAGTGTAAACTGAGAGGTTACAGTGTAAACTGAGAGAGGTTACAGTGTAAACTGAGAGGTTACAGTGTAAACTGAGAGGTTACAGTGTAAACTGAGAGAGGTTACAGTGTAAACTGAGAGAGGTTACAGTGTAAACTGAGAGGTTACAGTGTAAACTGAGAGGTTACAGTGTAAACTGAGAGAGGTTACAGTGTAAACTGAGAGGTTACAGTGTAAACTGAGAGAGGTTACAGTGTAAACTGAGAGGTTACAGTGTAAACTGAGAGAGGTTACAGTGTAAACTGAGAGGTTACAGTGTAAACTGAGAGGTTACAGTGTAAACTGAGAGAGGTTACAGTGTAAACTGAGAGGTTACAGTGTAAACTGAGAGAGGTTACAGTGTAAACTGAGAGAGGTTACAGTGTAAACTGAGAGGTTATAGTGTAAACTGAGAGGTTACAGTGTAAACTGAGAGGTTACAGTGTAAACTGAGAGAGGTTACAGTGTAAACTGAGAGAGGTTACAGTGTAAACTGAGAGGTTATAGTGTAAACTGAGAGGTTATAGTGTAAACTGAGAGGTTACAGTGTAAACTGAGAGGTTACAGTGTAAACTGAGAGGTTACAGAGTAAACTGAGAGGTTATAGTGTAAACTGAGAGGTTACAGTGTAAACTGAGAGGTTACAGTGTAAACTGAGAGAGGTTACAGTGTAAACTGAGAGAGGTTATAGTGTAAACTGAGAGAGGTTACAGTGTAAACTGAGAGAGGTTACAGTGTAAACTGAGAGAGGTTACAGTGTAAACTGAGAGGTTACAGTGTAAACTGAGAGGTTACAGTGTAAACTGAGAGAGGTTACAGAGTAAACTGAGAGGTTACAGTGTAAACTGAGAGGTTACAGTGTAAACTGAGAGGTTACAGTGTAAACTGAGAGGTTACAGTGTAAACTGAGAGAGGTTACAGTGTAAACTGAGAGAGGTCACAGTGTAAACTGAGAGGTTACAGTGTAAACTGAGAGGTTACAGTGTAAACTGAGAGGTTACAGTGTAAACTGAGAGAGGTTACAGTGTAAACTGAGAGGTTACAGTGTAAACTGAGAGAGGTTACAGAGTAAACTGAGAGGTTACAGTGTAAACTGAGAGGTTACAGTGTAAACTGAGAGAGGTTACAGTGTAAACTGAGAGGTTACAGTGTAAACTGAGAGGTTACAGTGTAAACTGAGAGGTTACAGTGTAAACTGAGAGAGGTTACAGTGTAAACTGAGAGGTTACAGTGTAAACTGAGAGAGGTTACAGTGTAAACTGAGAGGTTACAGTGTAAACTGAGAGAGGTTACAGTGTAAACTGAGAGGTTACAGTGTAAACTGAGAGGTTACAGTGTAAACTGAGAGAGGTTACAGTGTAACCTCTCTCAGTTTACAGTGTAAACTGAGAGGTTACAGTGTAAACTGAGAGGTTACAGTGTAAACTGAGAGAGGTTACAGTGTAAACAGAGAGAGGTTACAGTGTAAACTGAGAGGTTACAGTGTAAACTGAGAGGTTACAGTGTAAACTGAGAGAGGTTACAGTGTAAACTGAGAGGTTACAGTGTAAACTGAGAGGTTACAGTGTAAACTGAGAGAGGTTACAGTGTAAACTGAGAGAGGTTACAGAGTAAACTGAGAGGTTACAGTGTAAACTGAGAGAGGTTACAGTGTAAACTGAGAGAGGTTACAGTGTAAACTGAGAGGTTACAGTGTAAACTGAGAGGTTACAGTGTAAACTGAGAGGTTACAGTGTAAACTGAGAGAGGTTACAGTGTAAACTGAGAGGTTACAGTGTAAACTGAGAGAGGTTACAGTGTAAACTGAGAGGTTACAGTGTAAACTGAGAGGTTACAGTGTAAACTGAGAGAGGTTACAGTGTAAACTGAGAGGTTACAGTGTAAACTGAGAGAGGTTACAGTGTAAACTGAGAGGTTACAGTGTAAACTGAGAGGTTACAGTGTAAACTGAGAGGTTACAGTGTAAACTGAGAGGTTACAGTGTAAACTGAGAGGTTACAGTGTAAACTGAGAGAGGTTACAGTGTAAACTGAGAGAGGTTACAGTGTAAACTGAGAGGTTACAGTGTGAACTGAGAGGTCACAGTGTAAACTGAGAGGTTACAGTGTAAACTGAGAGAGGTTACAGTATAAACTGAGAGGTTACAGTGTAAACTGAGAGGTTACAGAGTAAACTGAGAGGTTACAGTGTAAACTGAGAGAGGTTACAGTGTAAACTGAGAGGTTACAGTGTAAACTGAGAGAGGTTACAGTGTAAACTGAGAGAGGTTACAGTGTAAACTGAGAGGTTACAGTGTGAACTGAGAGGTCACAGTGTAAACTGAGAAAGGTTACAGTGTAAACTGAGAGAGGTTACAGTGTAAACTGAGAGGTTACAGTGTAAACTGAGAGAGGTTACAGTGTAAACTGAGAGGTTACATTGTAAACTGAGAGGTTACAGTGTAAACTGAGAGAGGTTACAGTGTAACCTCTCTCAGTTTACAGTGTAAACTGAGAGGTTACAGTGTAAACTGAGAGGTTACAGTGTAAACTGAGAGAGGTTACAGTGTAAACAGAGAGAGGTTACAGTGTAAACTGAGAGGTTACAGTGTAAACTGAGAGGTTACAGTGTAAACTGAGAGAGGTTACAGTGTAAACTGAGAGGTTACAGTGTAAACTGAGAGGTTACAGTGTAAACTGAGAGGTTACAGTGTAAACTGAGAGAGGTTACAGTGTAAACTGAGAGAGGTTACAGTGTAAACTGAGAGAGGTTACAGTGTAAACTGAGAGGTTACAGTGTAAACTGAGAGAGGTTACAGTGTAAACTGAGAGGTTACAGTGTAAACTGAGAGGTTACAGTGTAAACTGAGAGAGGTTACAGTGTAAACTGAGAGGTTACAGTGTAAACTGAGAGGTTACAGTGTAAACTGAGAGAGGTTACAGTGTAAACTGAGAGGTTACAGTGTAAACTGAGAGAGGTTACAGTGTAAACTGAGAGGTTACAGTGTGAACTGAGAGGTCACAGTGTAAACTGAGAGGTTACAGTATAAACTGAGAGGTTACAGTGTAAACTGAGAGGTTACAGAGTAAACTGAGAGGTTACAGTGTAAACTGAGAGAGGTTACAGTGTAAACTGAGAGGTTACAGTGTAAACTGAGAGAGGTTACAGTGTAAACTGAGAGGTTACAGTGTAAACTGAGAGAGGTTACAGTGTAAACTGAGAGGTTACAGTGTAAACTGAGAGAGGTTACAGTGTAAACTGAGAGGTTACAGTGTGAACTGAGAGGTCACAGTGTAAACTGAGAAAGGTTACAGTGTAAACTGAGAGAGGTTACAGTGTAAACTGAGAGGTTACAGTGTAAACTGAGAGAGGTTACAGTGTAAACTGAGAGGTTACATTGTAAACTGAGAGGTTACAGTGTAAACTGAGAGAGGTTACAGTGTAACCTCTCTCAGTTTACAGTGTAAACTGAGAGGTTACAGTGTAAACTGAGAGGTTACAGTGTAAACTGAGAGAGGTTACAGTGTAAACAGAGAGAGGTTACAGTGTAAACTGAGAGGTTACAGTGTAAACTGAGAGGTTACAGTGTAAACTGAGAGAGGTTACAGTGTAAACAGAGAGAGGTTACAGTGTAAACAGAGAGAGGTTACAGTGTAAACTGAGAGGTTACAGTGTAAACTGAGAGGTTACAGTGTAAACTGAGAGGTTACAGTGTAAACTGAGAGAGGTTACAGTGTAAACTGAGAGAGGTTACAGAGTAAACTGAGAGGTTACAGTGTAAACTGAGAGAGGTTACAGTGTAAACTGAGAGAGGTTACAGTGTAAACTGAGAGGTTACAGTGTAAACTGAGAGAGGTTACAGTGTAAACTGAGAGAGGTTACAGTGTAAACTGAGAGGTTACAGTGTAAACTGAGAGAGGTTACAGTGTAAACTGAGAGAGGTTACAGTGTAAACTGAGAGGTTACAGTGTAAACTGAGAGAGGTTACAGTGTAAACTGAGA